>NC_059433.1:66289989-66464989 GCF_021028975.2 Sphaerodactylus townsendi
CCTCAATATCCTTTTTTGAGATCACGGCGACCAGAACTGGACACAGTACTCCAATCGCGGTGCGCACCACTGCTTTATATAAGGGCATGACAATCTTTGCAGTTTTATTATCAATTCCTTTTCTAATGATCCCCAGCATAGAGTTTGCCTTTCACAGCTGCTATGCACTGAGTTGACATTCCCATGGAACTATCAACTAAGGCAGCTAAATCCCTTTCCTGGTCTGTGACTGAGTAGCACTGACCACACTGCCAAGCGATGTGTATGTGAAGTTTGGATTTTTTGCCCCTATGTGCATCACTTTACATTTTGCTACATTGAACTGCATTTGCCATTTCTGAGCCCACTCACCTAATTTATCAAGGTCCGCTTGGAGCTCTTTGCAATCCTTTGTGGTTCTCACCACCCTACATAATTTGGTATCATCTGCAAACTTGGCCACCACGCTACCCACCCCTACTTCCAGGTCATTTATGAATAGGTTAAAGAGCACTGGTCCCAAAACGGATCCTTGGGGGACACCACTCCCGAGTTCTCCTCTTCCACCACGAAGAGAGGATCTCCATTGCTGTTCTGTTTTTCTCCTCTCCTTGTTTCTCTCATCAGTAGTCATTGCCCTCCATTTGGGATTATGCCTTGGCTGTTTTATGATATGCATGATGATCAGGGTGGCCCATGCGAGGCTGCTATATTGTTGTTTCGTGCTCTGTTGATGGTTCGTTGTTGATACTTTTCCTGGTCCGTTCTTTTTATCCTACGGCTTGAATTTTCCTTTCCTAGTCTTTTCTCAGTCCTTATTCTTCCAAGTCAGTTGGGGGTTTTGTTTTTTGTTTTATTTTTTTGGATTCCACAGCTGCAGTTTCTGGCATTTTTACATCCCTACAGGTGACACCATATTCACACTCCTGCTGATTACTTTAGTAGTTTTGATCAGCTCCCTTCCTGCATTGTAATAGTGCCTCAGGTTTTTCAGAGTGGCAAGCACCATTCCTTCACTACCAGATCTTGTGCCTCTAAGTGGAAAATAGTCTCTATGAGGGCTGTAGCAGTTTGGTCCCTGCATCTTCTGCTGTAGATTATGTTTTGACCACTGGTTGGAATTCAAACTCTCTAAACTTTTCCCCTCCTTACTGGGTTTCTAAGTATATTACAAACAGAGGCGTAACCCTTCCCTGGTACTTCATTAATAATAGTGTTTTGTTTTTTAGTATGCAGCGTTTGCATAGGTTAGAACATAGTTTGCCTAGGGGAACTCAAAAAGCCTTGGGCCAGCCCTGGATGCATCACTATGCCAAAAAAGGTTGAGAACTGCGGTCGTACCAATAGTGTTGAAAGATCAATGTCTATAAAAATGGAGAATTCTAAGAGGAGAAAGGTCAATGCTGCATTTGAATTTAAACGTATCCCCTTTTCTTCCCAAGCAAATGTATAACATCTGGGTTTTTACATGCAAGAGTAATCCAATACATTTATCAAGTGTTGAGGCATAGAAAAGCAACTGTGATTGGATAATAGAGCTAACTCCTAATTTTCTTTTCTAACCTGACAGCGGAGGTAAAGCGTGTTGGTGACACTGTGCTGGGCATGGCCACGCAGTGCGTGCAGATGAAAAATGTGCAGAGGACGACACCACAGACGCTTTCCAATCTGTGCTTAAAGATCAACGTCAAACTGGGAGGAGTAAATAACATCTTGCTGCCCCAGGGAAGGTACGTTCAATGTGTGAACAATTCAGTGTGCTGTTGAAGGCTTTCACAGCCGGATTCAACTGGGTGTTGTGGGTTTTCTGGGCTGTGTGGCCATGGTCTGGTAGATCTTGTTCCTGACATTTCACCTGCATCTGTGGCTGGCATCTTCAGAGGTGTGTAACAGACTACTCTCTGTGATTCGCCTCTGAAAATGCCAGCCTCAGAAGCAGACGAAATGTTAGGAACAAGATCTACCAGACCATAGCTACGCAGCCCAGAAAACCTACAACACTCAATTCAGTGTGCTTTGATATCAAAGCAGGCTCTTCATAAATACAACAAGAAATAAACATTTGGTTCCTGAGAAACTGTTACTTTCAGATGAGAGAACTTCTTTTTCTATGTCTAGAGGGCTTTCCCAGTGACTGGGAAAGCCCCTCACAAGACTAGGTCTCCTGACTCCTCTGGAATGATAAACATTGTTTATAGAATTCTACTGTGACAGTAACCTGCCATTTGAGAGAGCCAGGCTTTGGTCTACTGCTTCCACAATAAAGGTGATGTTTCCTTAGTAGAGTTGTTTTAGCAGGGAGCAGCTGTTGACTTCAGGAGCCTGCATGAAGTAGTGGATGGAGTGTCAGGCTACCGTCTGGGAGACCCAGGTTCAAATCCTAACTCTGCTGCAGACGTTCGCTGGGTAACTCTCAGTCTAACCTGCATTGTGTAGTGGTTAAGAGCAGGTGCACTCTAATCTGGAGAACCGGGTTTGATTCCCCGCTCTGCCGCTTGAGCTGTGGAGGCTTATCTGGGGAACTAGATTAGCTTGTGCATTCCAACACATGCCAGCCGGGTGACCTTGGGCTAGTCACAGTTCTTTGGAGCTCTCATCCCAACCTATCTCACAGCGTGTTTGTTTTGAGGGGGGAAGGGAAAGGAGTTTGTAAGCCCCTTTGAGTCTCCTTACAGGGGAGAAAGGGGGAAATATAAATCCAGCTGTTCTTCTTTCTTCTTTTTGAGTGGTAACTGTGAGGCTAAAATTAGGAAGGGGAAAATGTTGCAAGCTACCTCCTCTCCCCACTGGGGTGAAAAGTGGGTTATAAGTGAAGGAAATAAAATTGTGAGCTGTTTCAAAATGTGTTATATGAAAATGGGAAATGTAATGTTTTTAGAACTGTTAGAATTGAATTGCTTTCACACACAGCATTTGTCATATGTCCACAAATTTTTACTAGCATTGTAACCTAAGCCAGGCCCTACTCTTTCCCAGCTTGTCCTGGTCCTGACATAGTATACAGCTGCGGTGGCACCCAGATGCTTTGCTGCTTCTGACGGGTGGGGGCGAGGAGTGACTTTCATTTCATTTGTGGCCAAAATAAAAGCCTGCCTATACTAGACCTGTGGTGGCGAACCTGTGGCACTCCAGATGTCCATGGAGTACAATTCCCACCAGCCCCTGCAGCAGGGGCTGATGGGAACTGTAGTCCATGAACATCTGGAGTGCCATAGGTTCACCACCACTGTACTAGATTGACAGTCTGGGGAGAATATCTTCTAGCCTTTGTTGCTTGGACTTGCTGATCTGAGTTCCCTGAAGGGAAAAAAGGAGAGGATAATAGCTTTCGTTTATTCCACATAGCTCATAGAGGGTCTGCTGAATGAATATACTACTGTGTCAATGAAAATATTATAACCTCCCAGCTTATTGTTGTCTTACTGTATTTTTCTTGCCAGGCCTCCAGTATTTCAGCAGCCTGTTATTTTCCTGGGTGCAGATGTCACTCATCCACCAGCTGGAGATGGCAAAAAGCCTTCCATTGCTGCTGTGAGTAAATGGTGCACTGTTTGGATTAACAGTATATCTCTGACAGTTGTAGAGTGCCTTGACAATCTTTGCACTGAGTTGGATCCAAAGGTCCAGCAGCCGCATCTTGCTGACAGAACTGATCCCTGCTGCTGCCTCCTTCCAACTGTAGCCTTGTGCCTTGCATCCCTGAACTCATTCTTAGGGATCAGGAGACCAATAAGAAAAGCGTGAGATTGCAGAGCCAGCGTGGTTTAGTGGTTAAGAGCAGGTGGGCTCTAATCTGGAGAACTGGGTTTGATTCCGCACTCCTCCAGCTGAGTGGCAGAGGCTTATCTGCTGGACCAGATATGTTTCCACACTCCAACATTCCTGCTGGGTGACCTTGGGCTAGTCACAGTCCTCTCAGAACTCTCTCAGCCCCACCCACCTCACAAGGTGTTTGTTGTGGGGAGAGGAAGGGAAAGGAGCTTGTAAGCCACCTTGAGTCTCCTTACAGGAGAGAAAGGGGGAATTTAAATCCAAACTACTCCTCCTCCTCCTGCTGCTGCTGTGTGGGGAAATGCCTTGCACAAGTTTGGATCTTAGTATGATAGAATAGAGTTGTTATTTCTGGCATTGGAAAGCATGATCACCTGTATCCTTTATGCAGTGTTCAGGCTTGGCACAAATACCAGTGCTTGCCGGCATCATATATTGTATGAGATCTGAACCTCGCCATTTTGCCCAAGAGGAAAATGAATTAGGAAGGGATAATATTTCTTTCTGGCCAGACCTCATGAAGTACCTGATTGGTGGCCTTCTGAGAGGTGATGGGATAATGAGAAGGGGGTGGGCACCATATATGAGAATCTGAGGCTGTTGTTCTGTTGGCCTGTCAGGCAACAGACCAGTATTTCTGTTGGAGGAGAGAATGGTGGCTTCTGCTGATTCCTTGTCTCGCTGGATACACTCATGTCGTCCCCATACTGGGTTGGACACAGCAGACAGTTTTTGCTGACGGAAGGGAAAGAATGTGATTTTTATGGACTCCCCCCTTCCTTCAATACAGACCTCCAACTACCCACTAATTTGCTTCCCAGGGGTGCCCAGAAACAGCATTGGGAGTCATTTTGGGCTTTTGAGGGCTAGTGGAGGCAGAGATGTTTCACTTCAGTGAGAGAAATCCCATGAGTGGGGATTTTGTGTGAGATCTGACCTGTTGTTCATGGGGGTCCACTGACCCCCAGGAGCACAACTTCGGGGTGCAGAAGGCAGTGAGGGGCAGAGAGGAGGACGGGAAGTTGCTTTTATCTACAACTACTTTATTTGTGCATTGTAAAAGCTTGTTTTTCAAAAATACGGACTTGTTGATTGAAGCCCCCCTTTTCTCCCTGGCAGGTTGTCGGCAGCATGGATGCCCACCCCAATCGATACTGCGCCACTGTGAGAGTCCAGCAGCACCGCCAAGAAATCATCCAAGATTTGGCAGCCATGGTCAGGGAGCTGCTGATTCAGTTCTACAAGTCCACCCGATTCAAACCGACCCGTATCATTTTCTACAGAGACGGTGTTTCTGAGGGACAGTTCCAGCAGGTGACACAATTCTCTCCCTCGCTCTCCCCCAGTCCCTGCCCCCTTCTGCACCGTGTTGCTTCTTTTGTCCAATGTTCTTTTGGGAGGGGACTCGAGATTATTTTCCCTGAATGAGCTTGGACTTTAATCAGATTTTTAGAACAGGTTTCATTCAGCTTGTCAGCGCTCCTCTGATTTTATATTTGTAATTTGCTGAACTATCACAAGTTTATATTCCTTTTTTAAACTTCTAGTGTTCTTTGAAGTGTGCATAGACTGAAAGTGCTTCAATTAGGACAGAGGGATGTGAGAGAGCTGGCTGGTGCCAGTGCAGTTTCTCGGCTGGGATCCAGAAAAGCTAGTGCGAAGAATTTTAATCTGCAATGAGATACGGGGACTGTTTTTCTTTCTATCTGTATCCCCATTCTGCATTATGGGGCAAGTTACCCTGTGGAACAGCACATTTGCACATGCATTCCCAACTCTGGGCCTCTTAGCCTTTGTATTCAGAGGCTGTAGATTGGTGCTGTATTTCCCCATAAAATAATGAGACCATTGTTTTTAAAAGGTTGAGAAGACAAGGCAGAATGGAAATTTATAAGGCTGGCAAGTAAGACATTTGGCAAGTCAAGTTGCAGCTGACCCTATATGGTTTTCACGGCAAGAAACGTTCAGAGGTGGTTTGCCTTTGTCTACCTCTGTGTAATGACCCTGGTATTCCTTGGTGGTCTCCCATCCAAATACTGACCAGGGCTGATGCTGCTTAGCTTCTGAGATCTGACAAGATTGGGCTAGCCTGATGGGAATTGTAGTCCACAAACATCTGAAGCGCCAGAGTTGGACACCTCTGGTCTAACTGATGACTCAGCTGTGGGCAAGCTGCATGTATGTATGGAGAAAAACACAAGCAATGTATGTTGAAGAGCGCAAGAAAAAGAAGAGGGGGAAAGAATGAAAGATGATGCAGGGATCTGAGAGGGCGAGATGCTAGAGACGTGGGCAAATGGAGTGAGGGCGGACAAGAGCCCGAGGTGCAGGGGATCTGGAAAGAGGGACTTTGAAAGAGCCAAAGAGAGATCCCATGGCAGGACCAAGAAAAGCAGAGTTGGAGTAATGGCGACAGAGATTGTGGGGGCCCTGAGCACAGGGAAAGATTGGGAGAGATCAGATAATGGCTACCAATTTTGAAGAATGAGTGATGTCTCGTTAGTGGTGGAGGTAGGTTAGATGGGAAAACCTGGCCTGGTTGAATCCCAGCTCTTTCACACTTAATCTACTATCTTGGGCGGGGTCCTGTGATAGTGGAGTCAAATTACACAATCTTACTGGTGGTTTTGGGATTCAAAAAACTTGTTTCTTTTGTCTGTGTGTGTTTGGGACAAAGTTAGCTGTGACCTGAGGTTATGTTGATTTCCTGATTGACTCGAAACAATGATTGGATATTTGCTTACAGATGTGCTGGATGAGTTTCTGTCTTCATAATTAACTCAGGAAGGAGATTAGGTTACTCTCTTGGATGTAGTAGCCATTTAGCTTAAGAAAATCCCTTTATGCCTTCAGCAACATCTTCCCTTTGTCACAAACACTGACCATTGCTTGTGACTGGAATCTGAGATGGTTTTAGCAAGTCAATATGTTTGGCTTCTAGGATGAATTTTCTTCTGAAGGGTACCCGGAAACCTCATTTTGCATTTTAATACTCCTGCCAATTATTTTCTCTGAATTTGGACAATTCTTGTGAAGCCCTGAGCTCAGACAGACTCTCTGAAAAGGAGAAATGCATGCATTCTCACTTGCTCTGAAACCTGCACATTATGACAGAATCCACTCTTAACCAAACAATTCGTATAGGTTTCTGTGTTTTAAATGTTTTTTTTAAATCTTATTGAGTAAGTTGTAAGGCTTACCTGCCCAACTCGAGAATGTCTTGAGATCAGGGCATTGAAACTATCATTGCTGATCATGTGAATCCCCCCCCCCCCCCCCCAGTGGCAGTATGAAAATAAATCTCCCCCTTTTGAAATTAGGTGACCATTGATGAAGTCTTCTGGGGGTGGCACTCTGATTTATGTCATGCCCTCTTATCAAAATAATTATTGGGAATGGTGTAGAACCGTGGTGGCGAACCTTTGGCACTCCATATGTTATGGACTACAGTTCCCATTAGCCCCTGCCAGCATGGCCAATTCAGGGGCTGATGGGACTTGTAGTCCATAACATCTGGAGTGCCAAAGGTTCGCCACCACTGGTGTAGAATCTCCACTCTGCCATGGAAGCCAGCTGGATAGTTAACCTTAGACCAGTCAGTCTCTTAGCCTAACTCAGAGGTGTCAAACTCGCAGCCTTCCAGATGTTATGGAGTACAGTTCCCAACTGTAGTCCATAACATCTGGAGGGCCGTGAGTTTGACACCTATGGCTAACATATCTCACAGGGTTGTTTTGAGGAGAAGGGGCCCCCAATGAAGATCCTTCCCCACTGGGGAAAAAGATGGGGTGTAAACAAAATATATAAAATACATTTTGGGTGGATATCTTCTTTTGTGCTTGCTTTCTGATCGTCACTGTATTTAGACGTTTCAGGACATTTTTAGTATTTTAGCTGCCTGGGAGTTGCATTTCGCTTTTAAAGTTTTAATTGTAACCTGCCTTTGAGGTTTGTCAAGAGGAAAGACAGGATATAAGGGTATAAATATTTCATGTATGGGATGTTGTGAGGTTTCCGGGCTGTATGGCCGTGTTCTAGTAGCATTTTCTGTTGACGTTTCGCTTGCATCTGTGGCTGGAATCTGCAGAATCAGGTGAAACGTCAGGAGAGAATGCTTCTAGAACATGGCCATATGGCCCGAAAACCACACAACATCCCGGTGATTCCAGCCTTCGACAATACATATTTTATGTACATATGTAAACCTGGATACCCAAAGCGGGCTGCATCCAGTTTCATTTTAACCCAAACTTTGGATGGTTGCAGTACTGAGATTGGATAGCTGGTAGTGGTGAGAATTTGTGCTGAGGAAAAGTGGGGTAAGGCAAATACACGCAATCACATCCCTCCCATTTCTTTAAAAAATTTTTTTTAAATTGATATTTTGGATCATGTCTTGTTTACGCTTTACAACATTTTATAACATCCTCCATATCCTTTTACCCCCTTTTTTCCCACCCCAAACCCACCCACCCCCCATTTTCTTCCTTGTATTCTTCAAATGTGCAGCAGCAGGTTCATTCTTTCTGTTATTTTCCAGTTTCCTTCTGTGATTCCAACTTCATTTAACCAGTCTATGAATTCAGTCCAAATCCACAGCATTGCCTTTTGTTTTTCTTGCCATGTTTGATTTCTTGTCATTATTTCAAGGATTTCTAATTGTATTTGCTCCCATATATTTGTATTTGTTCTTGTATTGTATTTGTTCCCAGGAGCAGCAGTGGCATAGGAGGTTAAGAGCTCGCGTATCTAATCTGGAGGAACCGGGTTTGATTCCCAGCTCTGCCGCCTGAGCTGTGGAGGCTTATCTGGGGAATTCAGACTAGCCTGTACACTCCCACACATGCCAGCTGGGTGACCTTGGGCTAGTCACAGCTTCTTGGAGCTCTCTCAGCCCCACCTACTTCACAGGGTGTTTGCTGTGAGGGGGGAAGGGCAAGGAGATTGTCAGCCCCTTTGAGTCTCCTGCAGGAGAGAAAGGGGGGGATATAAATCCAAACTCTTCTTCTTCTTCTATATATTCCATCCATTTCTGTATAGTCCAGATACTTTTGTCTTTCCAACCCAATGCTATTAATGCATGGGCTGCTCTGATCATAAATTTAAATAAAATTTTCTTCCTTTGTTCTATTATTCCATAATCCATTATACCTATAAATAATAGATCTATACTTATCCTTATTTTTACTTTTACATATTTTTCGATATATGACAGTGGTGGCGAACCAATTGGCCATGCTGGCAGGGGCTGATGGGAATTGTAGTCCATAACATCTGGAGTGCCAAAGGTTCGCCACCACGGATATATGATATAACCCCCCCCCCCATTTCTTATTCCTAAATCCCGGTCTCAGCATTAAATCTAAACTTGGCCTTAGAGTGGCATTAGGCATGGTCAGTTAACAGTTCAGGAATGATGTATATGGTCTCCCAAACCCAGCCAACATGCCTGAGCCCTTTTTTTTGTAATGCTGATCTTCCTCCAAGTAATCAGTAGACTTAATCCCATTAAGTAAAGAATGCAGGGCAGGACTTGCATTCTTGTACATTGGAGATCACCTGTTTTGCTGCAGGGAAAATACCTAAAGAAAACCTTGACTCTGGATGCCACCTGATGTTTCAAAATGCTGCCTTCTGATTGCTGTGCGGGTTGGAAGCATTTCAGGATGTTGTTCTTCCTCTTCTCGATCCAGGTTCTTCACCACGAATTACTGGCTATCCGAGAAGCATGCATTAAGCTAGAAAAAGACTACCAGCCTGGAATTACATTCATCGTCGTGCAGAAAAGGCATCACACCAGACTCTTTTGTACAGATAAAAATGAAAGGGTATGTCGGCATTTTCTGAAGGAGCATTGACAAAAAAGGACAGGCCTGGAAAACATGAATGCTCTAGCCCAGCGATGGCAAACCTTTTCGAGACCGAGTGCCCAAATTGCAACCCAAAATCCACTTATCGCAAAGTGCCAACACGGCTATTTAACCTGAATACTGAGGTTTTAGTTTAGAAAAAATGGTTGACTCCGAGGCATGCGTTACTCAGGAGTAAGCTTGGTGGTAGTTGATGGCTTTGCTTTGAAGCAACCGTGCAACTCTTTCAATGGGTGAATCATGACCCTAGTAGGGTTTACTCAGAAGCAAGCCCCATTGCCAGCAACAGAGCTTAGTTCTTCGCATGAAAATCAGTGGGGTTTAACAGCGCTTAACAGGGTTACCTACACTGCTTCCCCAAAACTAGATCTTAGGTTTAATGCTAATAATCGAACCCAGCAGCCCAGGCCAGTGTGTGTGTGGGGGGGGGGGGGGGGGACTCTGTGCGTGCCCACAGAGAGGGCTCTGAGTGCCACCTCTGGCACCCGTGCCATAGGTTCGCCATCACTGCTCTAGCCAGAAGTCTGGGTTTAGAATAGATCCTCACTGAACTCCATATTTTGAGTCTGAATTTGCTGACTGTTTGCTCCAGTGCAAATTCTTTGAATCCTAACAATTAGGAAAGAATAAATCGGTTGCAGGGCCCTCCCTCTCACACCCTTCATGAACTCCTGTTCATCCAGCGAAATGTCATGATCACCTGTGTCAAATGCCACTGATTGATCTAATAAACTCAGCAAAGGAACGTTGCTGTAATCTGCTTACAAGTGGAGATTGTCTACCAGAGCCACCAGAGCTATTTGGCCAGACCAGAATGGATCGAGGGCACATGTGTTGTCTATATATTATGCCTGCTGCTACTTTGCTGCCCACCTGATGTGGTCCCTTACCAAGAAATGGATGTTTGAACAAATGATGTGTCGGTTAGCTTTTGTATGGTCTTCTGTATGGTCGTAGCAAAGAAAGGAGGGGAATGTAATGTAAACAATTAAGTCAACTCAATGCATGGCAGCTGTGAAAAAGGCAAACTCTATGCTGGGGATCATTAGGAAAGGAATTGATAATAAAACTGCAAAGATTGTCATGCCCTTATATAAAGCGTGCGACCAAACTTGGAGTACTGTGTCCAGTTCTGGTCGCCGCATCTCAAAAAGGATATTGAGGAGGTAGAAAAAGTGCAGAGAAGGGCAACAAGGATGATTGAGGGACTGGAGCACCTTCCCTATGAGGAGAGGCTGCAGTGTTTGGGACTCTTTAGTTTGGAGAGGAGACGGCTGAGGGGGGATATAATTGAAGTCTATAAAATTATGCATGGGGTAGAAAATGTTGAGAGAGAGAATTTTTTCTCTCTTTCTCACAATACTAGAACCAGGGGGCATTCACTGAAAATGCTGAGGGGGAGAATTAGGACTAATAAAAGGAAACGCTTCTTCACGCAACATGTGATGGGTGTTTGGAATATGCTGCCACAGGAGGTGGGGATGGCCACTAACCTGGATAGCTTTAAAAGGGGCTTGGACAGATTTATGGAGGAGAAGTCGATCTATGGCTACCAATCTTGATCCTCTTTGATCTGAGATTGCAAATGCCTTAACAGACCAGGTGCTCGGGAGCACCAGCAGCAGAAGGCCATTGCTTTCACATCCTACATGTGAGCTCCCAAAGGCACCTGGTGGGCCACTGCGAGTAGCAGAGAGCTGGACTAGATGGACTCTGGTCTGATCCAGCTGGCTTGTTCTTATGTTCTTAAGTCTTCTCATTTTACTCCCAACAGGTTGGGAAAAGTGGGAACATTCCTGCAGGTACTACAGTGGACACAAAAATAACTCATCCATCCGAATTTGACTTCTACCTGTGCAGTCATGCTGGTATTCAGGTAAGCACTTAAACTTGGATCCCACCTAGAATTTCCATGGGCATAAGGGTGTGTTTTTGTGTGATTTTAAACAAACACCCTCTGTTTTCAGGGAACAAGCAGACCTTCTCATTATCATGTTCTCTGGGATGACAATCGTTTCTCTTCAGATGAGCTTCAAATACTCACCTACCAATTGTGTCATACGTATGTTCGCTGTACTCGTTCTGTTTCAATTCCTGCACCAGCATACTATGCGCACCTGGTTGCCTTCAGAGCCAGGTATCATCTGGTAGATAAAGAACACGATAGGTGAGTAGCATATTTGCAATTGTTCGTATTTAGGAACTATGATTCCCATCAGCCCCTGCCAGCGTAATGCTGCCAGGTGCTGATAGGGATTGTAGTCCCTGAACATCTGGAGGGCTGGAGTTGGACACCCCCGCTCTACAAGTTGGGAAACCAAAAAGCATGGGCTTCTCTGTCCCCTCACCGAAGGTTGACACATGCCTTATAGCAGTGATGGTGAACCTTTTCGAGACCGAGTGCCCAAATTGCAACCCAAAACCCATTTATATATCGCAAAGTGCCAACACAGCAATTTAATTTGAATACTGAGGTTTTAGTTTAGAAAAATTTTCGAGGCGTGCGTTACTCAGGAGTAAGCTTGGTGGTAGTCAGTGGCTTTGCTTTGAAGCAACGGTGGAACTCTTCCAACGGGTGAATCACAACCCTAGGAGGGCTTACTCAGAAGCAAACCCCATTGCCAGCAACTGAGCTTACTCCCAGGTAAAGGATCGCGCTTTGGTTCTTCGCATGAAAATCAGTTTAACAGCGTTTAACAGGGTTATCTACACTTCTTCCCCCAAACTAGGTCTTAGGTTTAATGCTAATAATCGAGCCCAGCAGCCCAGGCCAGCCTAGATATGTGTGTGTGTGCGGGGGGGGTGGGGGGTGGGGCGGGGGGCGGGGTGGTGACTCTGTTTGCGAGTGCCCATAGAGAGGGCTCTGAGTGCCACCTCTGGCACCCGTGCCATAGGTTCGCCATCACTACCTTATAGCAGGGGTCTCCAGTATGATGTCTGCTGACACCTTTCCTGGTGCATACCTAATATTTTTAGAAAGTGAGCATGACGAGGTAGGTCTATTGACCATTGGAAATTTGATTGGCTGTGGAGGTCTTTAAAAATGCTGTTTTGACTTTCACTGCACAAGGATTTTCATGGTGACTGAAAGTAAGCTTCAGCAGCCATTTTGTGGCCGCACCCACCACACTCTGCCTGAATTCCGCAGGTTCCTGTGGGATCAAAAAAGCTGGGGAACCCTGCTTATTGTCCTGTGAATAGATCCGGTGTATCTGTAGATTTTGGCGTGGGGGAGCCAACTGGTGGTTTTGAATAGGTGCGGCGTGGGCTCATTAGAACTATAATTGCACATCTGAATTGCCTGTATCCAAAATGTGTTTCCAAGTTTAAATAAGGGCAATATTTCTCTCCTTCCCAAACTCTTCATCTTCTAGTGCCGAGGGGAGCCACACTTCTGGCCAGAGCAACGGGAGAGATCATCAAGCACTTGCGAAAGCTGTTCAGGTTCATCAGGATACTTTACGCACCATGTACTTTGCTTGACATGTTGCGGCGATTTAAGCAACTCGGAGGCGGATTCACAGGAGACCAGCCGCACTTGGACCACCAGTTTCTCAAGCTACAGCGACAGCCAGCAATGAGTGAAGCATCTTTTATTTTATTAGGTTTTAATTTTTTTCCCCATTTGCGAGAAAGCCTTCCGTCCAGAAATTTCAGACTCAGTTGAGAACTGCAGACCTGTACGAAATCCCACAGCTATTAGAAGTGTGGATTTGCCAAATCGAAAGCTGCTTGTCAGGAGAACGGGGGGGAAAAAAGATCAAAACCCATATTTTCTAACTAAATTAAGAGCTATGACCTCTCAGGGCTAAAGACAACACTTCATTTAGTTAACGCTGTTCTTGTTCATTCTACATTCTTGTTCGTTTCTAATCTGGGAATACCCAGCTGAGATTAGGATTAACGGGCTGGCAAAAGTTTTATGAGTTTACTTTTATGCCTGAAAAGAGAACAAAGCACTAGTTCGGATGTCATTGAAAACCTTCATTGTTCCAGATGCATTCACAAATATTTTTTTAGTATCAAAATGCAAAAAAATGAGAGAAAAACCTGGGGGTTTTTTTGGTGGTCCTTTCGATGAACAAGGGCAAAAAAGTATTTTCTGAAGTCTGTTCTCGAATGTCTTTCATTGTTGCGTTCATTGTTTTTCATAGACTGAATTATGGAATTGTTTCAGGAAGGAGGAGCTTTTAGGTCCACTGAAAGATTAGCAACGTGTGCCATTAAAATCATGGTTTTTTTGAAAATCAATTTGATGATTAATCACAGAAATTTGTCCTGCAGGACTGTGACACTTAATTTTCCAAAGGTTTTCCTTAAAAAAAAAAAGAGAGAGAGAGAAAAAAAATACGGGTCTGTGGTGATACAGTACAATCTTTTTCACTGTTATGTTTGAATTAATGTAAAATTTATATGTGTTTCACAGTATTAACATGATAGATTAGATGCTATTTATTTTTATTTACTAAGGAGTGCTCGACATATTTCTGTTAACATATCAAGAATGCTTTAGATTTTAGAAATGAGAAGCTTTTCTTGCGGACACTAGTGATTCGGGGGGCACAATTCACCGACTGTAGCCGGCAAGTTCTTGGTCCGTTTCATCAGGGCTGGAGCGCTGGAGGCTTTGCCCGTGTGTTCTTGAAACGAACGAAGGATGTGCGGTGGCGGTCCTTGGTGCATTGCACCTCCCAAAAACAGGAATATGCAACTGACGTGGCCAGAACTAAGAGATTCACATATTATATAGCTTGTATCCGGAAGGGCTTTTAAGAGTGTTTTCAACTCGGTTAGAGCTAACATTTTCTGTGGTTTAGATGTAGATGCAAAAGCAACGTTCTTGATTTGTTCAAGCACAAAATAATGTATCAGTTCGATCATCCGGGGCTTAAGAATGGACGGAGAAAGAGATCTGATGTTTACTTGAGGAAGGCAGTGTCTGTTTTTATGCATCAGGTGACTAGAAGGGGGGAAGGGAGGGCTGCCATTCATTCAAACTGAGACCTACTATTTTTTTTTTAAATAACAAGATGGACTTCAGTATATTTGCACAGGGTTCATGTCAATGATGATTCAGATACACCATTGCACTAATGATGCCAGCAGGAACTCTATGAAGATACTGAAGACAAAAAAAAGTGGGGAGTTTTCCTGCTATCCTGATCTTATCAGACTTTTAAAAGTATCTTGTTTTATTATAAAAAGCTTACCAGTTTACTAGGATCATGCATGCACCCCAGGACCGCTGCAGCTCCTGCCACCCCATTTTCCTGTTCAGAGAAATGGGGAAATGGGTTCAGGCTGGGCTAGGTCAAATGTTGTCTGGGGAGGAAAATGCTCAACGTTTGTTGCCTATAGAAGTTTAGGGGTCTATCCTGATGTGATTCTTTTTGCAAGCGGTGCCCCGTGTTGCCAAACACATGTGGCTTTTGAGGCAAGACTTGTGCGTGGGGGAGTCTGTCCTTTAAAAAAAAATCTATACCTTTCAGCTCCCGACAGTTTCATAGGTTTAGGAAAACAACAGTCCAGCCGTGGCCTCTGCCATCATGCTGTGGACAGTAGAGGGCGGCGTCTCCTGTGTGGTGTGTGTAGTTCTTTCTGTGCAGATTAGTTGCACTTTCCAGATAGCGTAAAGCGAGACATTGAGATACAAAGTCGTGTTCAATTCTGCTCCTTGTTCAGTTTTGAAGTTACGCCCTGATTAGCTTGCTGTCTGCGTTGGGCACTTAAGGTGACATTGTTTTGGGGTTGTTTTTTTTGTAGCTGCTTGCACCTGAATCGGGCAGAAGGAGACGGAGGGAAATCTGCCTTGTCTTCCTATTTAGAACTGGGTTGTCAGGTCATAGTCAAGACCCTGTTACACGGCTGCTGTTAATTAGCTAAATGGGCTAAAGTAGCGGCTACAGTCTCTAGGTGCTGGTTGGCAGTTGCTAGCCACTTCACTTCCTCCCTCTTAACCAGTATGCAGCCAAGTACCCCTCACTTTTTATTAAGATCTAGTATTTGTGACTCCTGTCAGGCCCTTCTCCAAAGAATTTATGTCTTGTCACTGGCAATTTTGTTTGCATATCTTTCTGTGGAAGGAAGGTCATGGTTTTTTTCTGCAGGTTAGCCATGATGATTGGGGGCAAAAAAGAAAACTGAGTATGGTTTTCTCTCTCACGTGCTCTTAGAACGGCTTTTGCTTTTTTCCTTGTTACAAGCATGGCAAACTTAGGGTCTAGCGTATTTTAGCATCTTTTGGAGGGTGGGGGTTGTAATTTTTTTTGCAACAACTGACAATGCACTTTGAAAAAAGTAGGGCACTCTAAATATGCACAGAAACTGCTTTTTATAAACATATGCATAAACCAAAACTTCAAACTGAAACAGAGAACACACCTTTCTAAATAGCTGTTTACTGCAGTGGCTCTTGTAAGCACAGCAATATCTCAGGTGAATGATTCCATACACATATTCAACATACCCTCCTTGAGAACCATGGGGAATAGTTTACAAAACTGAGGTAGCATCCAGCCCCTTTTATCTGTCAAGTCAAATGATTAAATTGGTTCTGTTGCTAATTTGCCCCCCCCCCCCCTTTCAACCGCCCTGTCATTTATAGATCTCTGTGTCTGATCCTTTTGTGTAGCTGATAGTTTTTCACCACAGATTTTTCACCGTCACGGTCTTCTTCTCTTTGCCATAGTTGGCGAAAAATGGGCGCCGACGTTCAATTGTAGCCAAATAGGTGTTGCAGGATCTGCAAGAACCATAATTGCTGCACTCCTTTCTCATCCTTCACTTCAAGGGTAAAACTGTGCTGGACCTTTATTAATGCCATTGCTCTGGCAGTTTTGCTTGGTGCTTCAATCCATGTCCTGTCTCATCGTGTAAAGAACCAAGGGGCTGACATCCCACCCCTGTGAAAACAAAAGAAAAAAACCAATTGCTTTGCCTTTGGTTACCCATTGCCAAGTGAGAAAACCTCACAATGTAGCAAGTTTGGCTTTAGTCGCAAGGTTCGAGCACGGCAGGCTTAAGTTTGAATTTCCTGGTTAATTTGTCCAAAATTTTTAATAGCATTGAGATGTAAGAGGAGTGCAACAGCCAACAGATGCGTTGTTGTTCCAAAGCGCAGAGTGATGATAAACCAGCAGTGATAAACTGAAGCCATTTATTTTTTTAAAGCAAAAAGTACTATTAATTGGTTTCTTGTGCCTTTCAAACACACATTCTTGATGCAGATGATACTGTTGCCTTCTGGATCAGATAGGAAGGCAATTGCCGGCCTTTCTTCAGAGCCTGCACCCTGCTGACCAGGGGGGATGGTAGGACTGGGGAGGGGGGGAGGCAGCCATGACTGAATTTGCTCCCTGGCTGTCATCCATCGTCCCGAGTTAGGTCCCAGACACATCAGGCCAGCTTATTTCATCACTGTTCCCAAAGCTGACTACAGTTTGGGATTTGCTGACACATTTTATTCCCCACTGAATATTATTGAACAATCAGAAAGCCTAGAACTTGATTTGTTTTGTCTTTGGTTTTCCAAAATTTATACCCTGCCTTTGTGCCTTCACAAGGGCCACCAAGGCAGAGAGCAAATTAAAACATAGGTAATAACATTTCATCTTAAAAACCACCCAAATCATTAAAACAGTTAAATAGAGCTAAAAGACGTAGAAAAGCATACAAACAGGTAAAGTCCAGGGTGGGAAGGGGGGGGGGTCACTGTGGGGACCCAAATGAAATACATTTGGGGTAGATGGCAACGAGAACAGAGAAGTCTCCCTGGGGAGACAGTTCTAGATTTTGGACGCTGCTACTGATCAGGCCTTCCCTTGAGTAACCTCTACCTAATCTCAGAAATTGGGGGCAACCAAAGCAAGACCTTCAGAGACGACTTTAGTGGTAGGGCAGGTTCATAAAGGAATAGGTGATCCTTCAGGTCTGTCAGTCCCAAATGACATAGTGCTTTAAAGGTCAACAGCAGCACCTTGAATTCGGCCCAGAAGCGAATCGGGAGCCAGTGTAGGTGGTCCAAGACTGGAGTTATGTGGTCCCAATGACCCGTTGATCACTGGAGGGTGTTTCTTTGGGGGCGGGGGCGGGGGGGCACTTCTGGAAACTTGCCAATAGATTTTTTTGGGGTCAGCTTGTAAGGACGTCTTGTACAAATTGGGGTGCGGTAAGTTTGACCGGGGAGAAACACAGCTGCTTGCTGACAGCACGCTTTGTTCCTGTTTGTCTTTGTGTGTCCATCCCATATGATGCAGGAGAGGGATTCCCATGTTATAGATATGGTCCTACAAGCTTTCGCCTGTGTCTTAAATTCTGTTAATACAGCGCTGTCCAAGGCGCCAAGCTATGCATAGGCTGTGGAAGTGTCTGTCTAGTGCCAAGCCTTTACGGGGAGGTATGTGTGTGTGGTTTTTTGTGTGTGTCTTGGCTCTTCCTACCTCTAGATGTAAGGCAAGGGGTTGACATTTGTTGCCTAAAGGAAAGGCGGGGAAGAAGCCAATCTCTGCTCACCGCAGAGCATGTTGAAAACAACAAAATAGGGGGGAAATCATAGAAGGGAGGGAAGATTCGAGTGGAAGTAGCTTTCAGTGATGTGCGTTTTCCCAAGAAAAAAAATGAATCAAAAATGTTCAGTGCCCTAAGTAGAACGTGATCTGATTTAGTGTATTTCTTCTAACTTGTATATAGTAAACTGTACTCCATGATCATTTTATGTCCTAATAGCAATTCTTAACTGAAAAACTTGATCAGGAAAAGCAAGGAGTGGTTCATAGGTTACATTCGAACAGCTGAAAAGCTTTAGGTAGAAAAGTTTTTATTGGAAACATACTTGCAAACATTTAATGACAACATAGCTTGTACTTATTTTGTGAAAAATAAGGGGGGGGGGACCCTCAAATGTACTAAAAGCGATTGAAACACTAATTTTAGCACACTTGTGCATAAGAACTGTGCATAAAGTGTTATGGATGAGGAGTTCTTGACTTGCCCAGCCAATTTGCAACTTGACTTTTTAAGCATTTGGATTATTATATGTGTTTATGGTTTTATTCCCTCCCACCCATTTTCCTGATTTCCAAATGAGTACAACATGCATTCACACAATTCCTGGGGATAATAATCGACAAAACGTTTGTGATAACTTTTGCCAACATTGCTTAATACTACATAGGCAACCGCACCCATCCATTTGTTAATTTGTATGGAACAATGAATGTTTGAAAATGGAAAAGCACTAGAAAATGTTCCATCTCACATCTCCAGTAGCACTGCTAAAATTAGTGATTTATGACACCATGGACAACAGAACCATTCTCCTTGAAATCAATATACTCCCTACTACTTGTAATTTTGAATTGGCCATTTGTTCTCAGCAATGTACTCTTCATAGGTTCCCCCCCCCCACTCCCCGCCTGAAATAGTTGTGCATTTGAACAAAGCATTAACTCTTTCCATCTGTACTTTGGCAAAAGCTGTATTGAGGGTGGGGGTATCTGGGCACTGGTTAAGACTGAGTCTACCTTTGGCTGTGGAAATTTGCTTTGTGATTAACCCGGCAAATAATACAAATACATCCTCTAATCTGTAATAAGAGTTTAAATTTGCATTTCCCCCTGCTCTTCCCCTTCTAACAGGTGTTTTTGTTTGTTTAAATGACAGCTTTGCAGATTTCTCTTGACATTGGCTCTTGTGGCTGACTGTAGCAATAGAGATTCCTTAATGTTTGCCCTTCTTGTTGACAGCTTGCTTCTGAAGGCAACCAGGCAATTGTTTCTTTGGGGGGGGGGGCACCTAACTGCACTGATTCTATTAAGGGTTTTGTGTTGTTGTTTTTTTGCTGTAAAGGACTTTCTGTTGTCAGCATCTGCTGCAGTTGTTAGAACAATACTATACATAGTGTTGTGAATAACGTGAGAACTGGTCTCTGCTCGCTGATGAATTTGTAGACATAAGGACCCATTTGACGGTATTAAGAGTTGAGCTAAATTGGCTTCTGTGGCTTTTTCAAAATTTCAAAACAACATTTCTCGATGTTGTTTCTTCTCTGTCCCTCCCGAAACTGCACTTTGCTTTCAAGTTAACATTCCCCTGTCCCACTTCATTTCTGGTGTGATCTGTTGAATGTGGCTTTGCCAGGCAGTTCATGCCTGTCTTTTGGACCCGTTGCCCAAACTGTCTGGTATTGAGGTGGTATCAAGGGGAAAGAATGGGCAGAGAACTTCTGCATTGGATTTGGCTTTTGCTGTGGTTACAGAGAGACTGTTGATAGGGCTGTTTGAAATTGCCAGTCACTGACAAGAGGCAGGTGCAGTTGGATGTTGCTATACATCCAACTGGCAAGTTCCCACGCTACTGAGCACCCTGACATCTCCATTCTCACTGAGTTCTCATCCCTTGTGAACAGCTGTGATTTCAAAAACTATGTTGCAGAACAGTCTTCCTGTATTATTTCTCATCATAAATAATGCCTGTTATACCCTTTTCCACGAAAAGAACTCAGGAGATGTGCGATTAAATCACTCCATCTTCCTGGACCTTCTTTGTGATGGAATTCTCCCTCGGTGTCCTAGTGCTCGCCATTCTCCCCCCACTTCTGATTCTCCAAACTTAGAACTTTGGAAAAAATAGCATTTGGATTTCCCCGGCCGGCCAGTAGCAAGACTTATTTTTCTCTATAGTTGCACCCACCATTTTCCTCCCCATTCAGTAGGCTCTGTGCTGCTGCAGGAAGCAAAATGGCAGGCACAATTATAGTTAAAAGTAGCGCTTGCCACTAGCTGTCTGCGGCAATATAAATGCTATTTTTTCAAAATTCTATGTGTACTAGTGCAGGAAATAATGATTTAGCTGAAAGTGGCACTTAAATTACACTATAAACGCTATTGGAGAATCTGCACTACTTTAAATTGTGGAAATGCACTGTTGCAACATTTGCCGCAGCCACACTTCCTTTTTTTTTGTGGAAAAGGGTATAATTTCTCTTTTTGGGCTGAGAAGCCAGCATTTCTGTCCTGCTAGATGCTGTTCTTTCATCCCTTTATCAACGTCAACGATTTTATCATGCGGTGCAGTTTGTATCCTGCGACAGCCCAATCAAATTTCTGCTTTTTTTGTTCATATTTTTGCCCGAAGTATTAAAAGTGAATGTAATGCCTTGGCCAGACTGAGGCAATGCACTATTCAGTTGGCAAGCAGATAGTGTTAAAAGACTACCTCCTACATTCTTTGAAAGACATTGGAGTATTTTTTTTCCGTTTTAATTCTACGATGCTATCAGCATTTCTCCATGTAGCCAGATTTCACCCAAAGGACCTGAATTTCTAAGATCTTTTGGCTTCTAGGTTGAGAGGTCAAGGGCCATACACATTCTCTTTAACATGCCCTTGTCTAGAAGAAACAGATCTGGATGGACTCCCAAGTAGCTCTCTTGCATTTTTAAATGAAAATTGAGGCGAGTTACTTTGACAGGCTTGGCGTGTTCACATATTTGTATGCACAGTTTTCACTGTGATATAATCTGGTTTACTTTTTTCATATTGGTGTTTCCAAATAAGATGAATTAGTAATGTGCTTGACTGGGGAGCAGGTGCTTTGGCCAGGATCCAGAAAGCTACTTTAGACGTACCCAAGAAGTGGGAGTGCCCAGGCTATTTAAACAAATAAGCAAGACTTCCACTCTGTTGAATAGTAGATCCTCAAACTGATTTGGATTTTCTCCTTGGTTTTAAAAGAGGGTTGTCATGTGAAAGAGATAGGTGGAGTGGGATGGGGAACACTCCAGGGTTGGGTTTTTTGGGGGATGGGGGTGGCTCTTTTGGATCCAGGCAAGACACATATATGTTATTTTAATATGTTTTATAACATATAAAACCTATAATCTTTTTGAACGGAAGGTGCTTTAAGTTTCTTTGAATCTAAGATAAAAATTATGTATTTAACATGCTATTTAGGTAATTTTTCTTGAGACTTTAACCTTGAAGATGCTATTTCCCTCCTTTTCCCTTCAATAACTTATGTAAAGGTGCAAAAAAAATGAAACAAACCCCCAGTTGAATTACATTTTTTATATTGTGAGTGTTTTTATGCCATTGTATGAGGGTTCAGTTACATCCTGGATCTTGAAATGAGCAGAAGTATGACATAAGGGTGCTTTTTAAAATCTCAAACTGAGCTGTAGAAAGTGTCTTCAAATCACCACTTTCTTTTGATGGCTGGATGCATCGTACTTCCATATTCATTCTTAACCACATTACTGTCAAGGTCACTGCTTTTGTATATCCATGGGGCTGTTGTCCACAAATCTATTACTGTGGCATACCATCGTTCATCGAGTCCACTTGGGGCTCACTGTTCTAGGCCAGAGTTGTTCATGGCAGTTTGTAAATCAGTCTGTTCCTAATTTCCACCGTTCCTTGATAATTGCTGAGTGTGAAGGGGGCAGTGGTGTCAATGAACACTAGTGGGGCGTACAGTTTGTTCTGTTAACAAGATCTAGAGAGCTACTTTCAGGTTCATCCTGGAGCACCGGCCATGACCATTAGGATTTTTGATTTGGGAACAGCAGGCTCCACAGTGACACATTGTCCTACCCTTCTCAGATTGCCTTGAGTTTCAGAAGCAGGCATGATGGGGATTGTGTGTGGAAACATGGCCCTTGAAGCCCTCTTGGATGTATGGCACCCATTCTTCTGGAAACCAGCTATTTCTATAAGGCTCATTCCGCACATGCAGAATAATGCACTTTCAAACTTCTTCCAGTGCTCTTTGAAGCTGTGCGGAATGGCAAAATCCACTTGCAAACAGTTGTGAAAGTGGTTTGAAAATGCATTATTTTGCGTGTGCGGAAGGGGCCTCAGAGAAATAGGCGTGAAGGCTAGTAGCAGGTTGCCTGCCAGGTACATTAAAATAGGTTCCCGTTGAGAATTGAGTGCTCAATTTTTCATGCTTTGTGTTTGCAGTGGAATCTGCCCCCTTATTATCTGGCCTTGCTTTCATCATCATGATGTAGTGTAAGTTTGTCCCCAAAAGTCCTCCTGATTGTGCAAGTCATGGTGTTAAGGAACCAGTATTTGTGCCTGCACTGGCTCAGAAACAGTGTTATGTATATTGTCGAAGGCTTTCACGGCCAGATTCAACTGGTTGTTGTGGGTTTTATGGGCTGTGTGGATATGGTCTGGTAGATCTTGTTCCTAACGTTTTGCCTGCATCTGTGGTCACAGATGCAGGCAAAACATTAGGAGCAAGATCTACCAGACCATGGCCACACAGCCTGTAAAACCCACAACAACCAGTGTTCGGTGTGTTTTTCTTTTTTAAAGTGCGGAAGTAAGGTTTTGCTGCTCTGAGTGTCAGGACTGTTTAAATTGTACCTTCTTTCTATTTCCTAAAGGCTGAGACAGGAAGGCTTCCCAGGACTTTGTTCACAAGAAGGGCCCCTTAAAAGTGTATTGTGAGACTTACAGAAAATATTCTGACATTTGTGTGACAGTGAATACCACATGAGGTAATACACAACAGGCTGCCTCTGTCTATTTTTTTTTTTACTGTGTCAAAACTTCATCAAGGGCATAAGAATGTAGTTCACTAGAGTCTAATTAGAAGAGTTTTTGATCCTTAAATCATGTATCCCCTCAGTGGAGCCAGGTGGTTGCTGAGTGACTGCAGGTATGGAACGTCACACATTGTGATTCTACCCTCAGAGGCGGAGAACAGTGCTGAAGCTGACGCCCTCTTCGTCTCTTGAGGGATCTCCGGGTTCAGGCAGCTTGTTCAAAAGACTTTTGTACGTCCAAAAGTACTAGTGGAGCCAAACAAGAGCAATTCATGCAAGGATCTGTGTTCCCTTTCCCCACCTTGTAGAACTTTTTTCTTACGATCATACCCATAGGAAGAAATACACACCTTGGGGAAATAATTTGGGCCTTGTGCTCTGCTTTTAAAACAAAGACTACCTCTGTCTATGTCAAGTTGGCAAGATTGTGGACACCTTTTAACTAGAGCCCCCCCCCCCCTTTAAACAATTTTTGTAAATCAGATTCCAGGATTTGTGTTGTGGAGACTTAATACACTGTGCTGTTTCTTACTGAATCTGATGTTACCAGCATGGCATGGTGGTTAAGAGCAGTGGACTTCAATCTGGAAAACTGGGTTTGATTCCCCACTCCACCACCTAAGCAGCAGACTCTTATCTGCTGAACTGGATTTGTTTCCCCACTCCTATGCATGAAGCCCACTGTGTGACCTTGGGCTAATAACAGTTCTGTCAGAACTCTCTCAGCCCCACCTACCTCACAAGGTGTGTGTTGTGGGGAGAGGAAGGGAAGGTGTTTGTAGGCCTCTTTGAGACTCCTTGCAGAAGAGAAAGGCGGTATAATTCCAAACTCTTCTTCCTTCAGGAGTGATTCCTGAGTCCTTTTTCTTTCTGTATAATGTAGAAGCCACAAAGTTAACCTTGGAGTCCTCTTGTTCATTGTGACGGGCTTCTTCATACCTTTTTTTTTAAATTAAAGGGGTATACCTAGTAAGTTTATCTGCACACAGTCAAATGTAGCACATGCTGGAGCTGGGATTGTCTCTGCCCCTTGCTGATGTACATGGGCGACAAATCTGGCTTTGCCATTGTATCAAGTGAAATGGCTTTGAAATTTTCATGTGCTTCCTGTTCCGAGACCCCAGCGCTTGTGCATGAAGCTGATCAGTCCATAATAGTTCTAGCCAGGGGTGTAAGCATTGTATAATAAAACGGAACAGAAAGGACCCGAACGTTGTTCTATAGAATCAGAACTTACAGGTGGGAACACTTTGATCTGACAATTTCTGAGAGCTTTTCAACTAAAAAGACTGTTCCCTGGGAATTCCAGTTTTGTACATACTTTTCCCTTTGTTTACAGATCTCATTTTTCTTAACAATGTTTTGGTCATTGAGGGGAAGGGGGAAAAATGCTTGTATAATGAAACAGAGGAGAGGAGCAAATGGCCTTATATCCAGTGGTACTATGTGTAGAATGCATTTAACTGGTTTATACCCGTTTGCATCTTCTGTATTATAAGGTTCAAGGCTTGCAGGACATCTGTCCCCCCCCCCCCCCCCAGAACAATGGGCCGCAACCTGCAAATGTGTTCCATTGATGATTGTTCTTTCCTGTGGCACTAGGAGTCCTCCCCTTACACAAGAGAGATCTACTACTGGCAGAAAGAGCCTCATGCGTCTGCTACGGGCAGAAGGAGTCTCCTGTGTAAGGAGAAGTCCATGCTTTCCTCTGGCACAAAGAGGCATTCATGGAACAGACCTGCGAGCTCCACCCTCCTCCTTATAAAATTCACGCTAGTGGGGGGGAAATGCAATTTTTACTCTCACCCAATAGGAAAACTGTAGTCTGCTGTTTCGTTATATAGATTTCATATTTCACTGTACAAAAGACAGCACTGATGCAGTATGTGTATCTAGAGAATTTAGTTATATGCTTGCTTAATGCTACATGGTAATACTACTTTTAACTTAAGCCTTAAAAAATCTATTGAATTTCTCCACGAGCAAAATATGCAAAAGATATAGTACAATTAACTCTTTTCCCATGAGGGCAGATTTTTTAATTCAATGGCTCTATCCTTAAAAGACACATAGGTTTTTGAGACTACTTGGGCATCTGCCAGTAGTCTGTTCATCCTACCCAGTTTTTTCAACTTGTGTATTGTGTTGTTGGATCCAAGCAACTTTTCTGCAGCTACCAAAGGGAAAAGGAGTCCCCAGGGATTATGAGACCTGCATGAAGGAAGGGGGGGGGGGGGCGGGCTGTAAGAAGGAGGGAGATTGGATGAGATTGCGCAGAAAGCTTGCTGGATCCCACCCGTGGAAATTAGCTCCAGGATACAGCCACACAATTGATCCAGATGTCGTGTTGCAGTATGTTGGGGGGGGGGGGGTTAATGTATAATTTGATTTAATTTTGGGGTTTTTTTTTAAGGGCTAGGGGATTACCTTACCTTTACATTTATTTTCCCCAAACATAATGTAGTATGAAAGAGTAATCTTACTGCTAAGCTTATACATTCATTGAAAAAAAGACTTTATTGAAATAGTGATCCCTCCCCCGCCATCTTTTGACTGACATTGAATCCTTCTATCGCCAAGATTTTTAATTAGCAGGGAAGGCAAAGTGTTGGGGGACCCAGCTCTCTTTCCAGTTTGGATCTACCTCAGACCAAGCAGTTGGGTGCTAATTTATTCAGATTATCAATGAGATTGTCCAAAGTGACCAAATGGTATGTGATTACTTGTCATCTGAAGACAAGGACTTGGAGGGGGTTGTGTTGGGGGGCATTTGAGTTTGTGCCTTTTTTGTGTTTTGAGTCCCTGTGCATAGCAGAATCGGATAATCCTGCCCTACCGTAGAAATAAATCCTTTTTAACAGCAAAACTGAAAACTGTGTTCAGTTTATTTTTTAAAAGAAATGTATTTTAGTGTATTAATTAAAAATATACAGCATAATCAAATGCTTGTAATGTGGACAGATTTTTTTAAATGTAGAAACTTTCTCAAATAAATCCCAAACTATTTCTATGCATACATCTCTGTGGCCAAGCACCATTCTCTATGGAGCCTCTCAAATTGCTTAAAAGTCCCGGGCTCGGTATGCTCCGATCTGCAACTTGAGCGTTTTGGGCGGCCTGCTCCATGTGTGTATACAAAGGGGACATATCCAGGCGAACGGGTCTGTTCCCACCATTTAAATAGGAAGGTCCTTTTTGGGCAAGGGGAGTCAGTGGGCGTGAGCGTGCAGCTGTGTGTGTCGAAGGAACAGGCTGGACGTGTGTGCATATGCAGTTATGAATGCACAGTCATTTGTGGCTGCGTATATGTGCATGTTCAACGGGCAGTGGGTGTGTGCATACGTCAGGTAAGGGAATTAAAAGGTCAGCGTAACTTTCTGCATGCTTTTATATAACAGTTTGAATACCCTTTTTACTATAAGAGAACCTTTTTTACTTACTTTTTTTGGAGACTGAGTTGTAATATACTATTGTTTTTTGAAGCCTAAAAAATAAAAATAAAAAAAGACTTTATAAACTGTAACCAATACAGCATGGGAAATGTTTCCTGTAAAAATGATTATTTAGTTTTAATATTGAAAAAAGCGGAGTAGTGCTGACATTCCTAAATGGCAGGATTTAAGCTATGCCCTAACGGAGTTTTGCTGCAGAGAGATTCAGTCAACAGGAAAAACAAACGAAAAACAAAAAAAAAAAATGAAACCAGTGTGTTTTACAAAACTGCCCTGATGGGTCTATAAGTAAAGCTATATTTTATAAAAGAGTAACCATCCTTTAATATGCTGCATATAAACGATCAGCATTGTTGCACTTTGTCAGTAATAAATGTCCTGTAAATTGGCTTATGGTAAAGACTTTTAAAATGTTTTTAATGTACCCTAGTACTTTGGGCAGAAGGAAAGGCGACTTACAGGTACCTCAAGATTGAAAACAAGAGCCTGAATATGCTGCATTTTGTTCCTTTTATTTCATAGATCATTTTGTTTGGCTTTCATTCGTTTTATTCTGTTGTTAACTGGCTACCTGGTTTTTTAATTTGTACTTGTATTTTGTACCTCTGAAGAATTTAGAGAGTTGGTCTCTTTTCACTAGGTTAGATGTCCCTATCCTTTACTGGTATTTAATTCAGTAGTTGATATCAAAGTCTGCCCTGCATTGTAAAGTAGAGGATGTAGTGATTGTTTTTTTGCAAATACATTTTTGAGAAAAGGGATACCAAGGTTATAAAACAGACAATAGATGTTCTGTCTTGTCTTGACTGTCCTGCCTGGCTATTCTTGAACAAAGTAAATAGACAAACAACCTTTACCTTTGGATCTGTAACAATTATATAGCGACCAAGGAATAAGCTAATGAATAATCAGTCAGGGTAACCTAACACCGGAACCTGAGCCCAGAGTATTTTTATCAACCCCATCAAATAAAAAAAACAAAAACCTGGAATCAGATCCAAGTTGTTTCTGAACACTGACAATTTTTAATGCCCAAATAATATGACAGGGAGAGTGTCTTTTTCTTTACTTTCCCAGAGTCAGAGAGAAACTCTTGAAGGAAGTTTCCAAAGACTGTGAAATTCAGAATTTATTGTCCTGTTTTAGGCTTTGGCGATTCCTCTTTTGGTGGTTGTTTTACAGCTTGCTAGGTGAAAATACTTTGCACTACTTCTGCAATAAATTCATGACAAACTAACCTTTTACTTTTGTTTCGTTTTCTTGTGTATGTGTGTGAGCGTGTGCGCGCGCGCGTGGTCGTGTGTATATATATATTATAAACTAATACTAAAGATCTAGTGTAGTGTGTTCTTTTTTACCTCCATACCATAAGATCTGTAACAAGCTCAAAAATGCTGTAAATCTTGACAAAATGATGTGAATGATATTTTATAAAGTTATTTTGTATGGTGTCAGTTTTGTTTCTGCCTCATAGTATGTCAATAAATTACTCATTTACAAGTTCAGATCTGTTTTTTGTTATGCATAATTAGACTTCAATTGGCTTGAATTTTGTGTTACAATGAAATACTTATAGGTTGAGCACTCATTGGAGTCAGGAGCAAAAAATGTCCCTGCTGAGTTCCCTTTCTTTCAGCTACGTATGTACACCATATATATACCTAGCAGGATGGATGTGCTTTACCTTTGGAAGCCTCCTGAAATTTCACAGCAGGAACAATCCTCTATGTGCACTTACCTCAAACTCACCATTTTCAGTTTGCGTGAGGGACTTTTTACCTTTTAACCCAGGGGCCTGCGATGTTTCCAGACAGGAGTCCCACTGCCAAGCTGTAACAATGTGATTCAGTTGTGTCAGAAATGTATAATGTGACATTCACATGGCAGGAAGGGAGCCAGAGTTGTGATATTATTGGTGTCAAGGCTAAGAGTGTGGGTAGAAGATCATGGCTGCTAGCAACCAAAAAATAAAAACCAGAGCTGAACACAGATTTGGGCGTCTTTGTTGATAGTTCCATGGGAATGTCAACTCAATGCATGGCAGCTGTGAAAAAGGCAAACTCTATGCTGGGGATAATTAGGAAAGGAATTGAGAATAAAACTGCAAAGATTGTCATGCCCTTATATAAAGCCGTGGTGCGACCGCACTTGGAGTACTGGTCGCCACATCTCAAAAAGGATATTGAAGAGATAGAAAAAGTGCAGAGAAGGGCAACGAGGATGATTGAGGGACTGGAGCACCTTCCTTATGAAGAGAGGCTGCAGCATTTGGGACTCTTTAGTTTGGAGAGGAGACGGCTGAGGGGGGATATGATTGAAGTCTATAAAATTATGCATGGGGAAGAATTAGGACTAATAAAAGGAAACACTTCTTCACACAACGTGTGATTGGTGTTTGGAATATGCTGCCACAGGAGGTGGAGAAGGCCACTAACCTGGATAGCTTTAAAAGGGGCTTGGACAGATTGATGGAGGAGAAGTCGATTTATGGCTACCAATCTTGATCCTCTTTGATCTGAGATTGCAAATGCCTTAACAGTCCAGGTGCTTGGGAGCAACAGCCGCAGAAGGCCATTGCTTTCCCATCCTGCATGTGAGCTCCCAAAGGCACCTGGTGGGCCACTGCTAGTAGCAGAGAGCTGGACTAGATGGACTTTGGTCTGATCCAGCTGGCTTGTTCTTATGTTCTTAACACTGCTTTCTTACTGTTGCGGTCTCTGCCATCTCCAGCTTGGGAACTAGTGCTTGTACCTACAACTCTGCCCTTACCCCAATGGTCCATGCCGACCACTCTCAACAGGTCCCGGATGCTAAGCAGGGCTATGGAATCTTAAGCTTGTGTCTCGCCAGTCTGCTCAGTGAAGTCTGCAGCCTAAAGAGCCTCTTCCACTGCTGGAACACTTTAACCTTTGGAAGGGTGAAGCCAACGTGCACAGCTCACCTGAAGCGGACTCTGATTTTTCCTGAGAACAGATTGGCTCTCAGAACAAGATGGCCTTCCTCCCCTGCTACTACCACTATTCCCCAGAATACTCGACTTTATATGGGAAAATACTGTATCAGAATGTAACAAAATGTACACACAGACTATAAAATTTACCATTTGTCTGTTTTATAAAACTTGTTTCACACAGAATGTATTCAAGGTTCCACAAATCTCACCGTTTAAAAAATATGCTGTTTCACATGGTAATGACTCTTACTGCACATTTCCTAAAGCAAAAATATTCCAGTCAGTATTTACTTAAATCTAGTGACTGACCCTCGGAAATATACATATTTACACGAGACTGTGAGTTGCTACTTGTCCTCATTTAAGCACCACTCTCGACTATCAGAAATCAGTAACGGAAAGCCAGTTTCCTGTTTTAATACCTGACCAGGCAGCACGAATGACATTGTGACAGAACCATGTTAGTCTGTATGGCTACTACACAGAATTATTTCCCTTCTAGGGGATTGACAAAAAGTTCTTGCTTCCCTAGCTCATAGGAAAGGACAGCCATAATTCTGGCACATTAAATAAACAAAAATACTCTTCAGACACTTGACCTCTGGAAATTGCCCAATATGAGCAGACAAGGAAGGTCAGTACACACTGGATAGCGAATCCACATTTTTTTAGCAGGCATCCAACAAAGAACTATAGCTTAGATGCCAGATGTGTATATTAGGTCAGTTCCATCTTGTATACAAAAATAGTTGTTGCAGACGTTGTAAGTGCTCCTGTGCTTTGAGAATCCACTTGCCAGATATTCAATCAGTAGAGAAACTGAGCATGAGTCTCCAAAGTTAATGCACAGTAGATTCAGCCTTGTCACACTCAAGATGTTTCTTCGTTTTCACTTTCTTCCTCATCCTCTTCATCTTCCTCCTCCTCCTCCAGCTCTCCCTCCTTCTCTCTCTCAAGCATTTTCAGATATTTGCTAGCTAAGATTTTCTTCGGTAAGATATCTGGAAAAATGGCATTTTCATTTTGTTACAGGACGCATAAGATCAAACATGCTTTCAGCTGCTACAAAGTAGCCAGTGCAATAACCATTCCACCACAAGGCTCCTTATACAACTATTTATTTACTAAAAACATGCATTAGCTGCTACATGCCTACTTTTCCTTTCCTTACGCTACCCAAGACTTTAGCAGACTTTAGTGTAGAAACCACATTTACTTTTCCAAATGGCATGTTTGCTCACATTGAACCAATGTATTAAGCCTGTTGACCAGATCGTTTGGGTCATGAACTGGACTGGCAGGCCCTCCAAACTTGAGAAAACACAACCTCATCTAGGAAAGCCTTAAAGACAATCCTATTGAGACGTCTTATACAGCTTCTAGAGGAGTTTCAGAATCTAAGGAAGAGAAATTTTATTTGTTACTACTAGTTTAAGAATTGTTCAAGCAGCTTCTATGGAAGTGGTTCTCAACCTTCCTAATGCCACGACCCTTTAATGCAGTTCCTCATGTTGTGGTGACCCCCAACCATAACATTATTTGTGTCTTGGTTCCTAAGACCATTGGAAATATGTGTTTTCCCATGGTCTTAGGCGACCCCTGTGAAAGGGTCGTTAGACCCCCAAAGGGGTCACGACCCACAGGTTGAGAACCGCTGTTCTATGGGGTTATACTGCTATTCTCGCAACAATCCTATTATGTGAGAACAGCCTCAGGCTACCCACAGTCTGATGGGGATTCAAGCCCTCTTCTCCACAACCGGAACACTCTAATTCCTTATTGAATTGGATGAAAAATCGTGGCAACTGTTCTCCTAGGCCTGTGGTGGCGAACCTTTGGCACTCCAGATGTTATGGACTACAATTCCCATCAGCCCCTGCCAATTGGCCATGCTGGCAGGGGCTGATGGGAAACATCTGACCACAAAATTATCAGTCAACACTTTTGGCACCTGATGTTGCTCTGTGTTCCAAGTTGGACCTAAAGAACTGGCAGTGAAAGAAAGCTTGGCTGACTGCCATGACTACAGCAGAATATTCAAGAGCATCAATTTCCCTGACATTTTCCCCTCGTTACCCGGTGAAGACCTACCTGCCAGGAACTGAAACGTCTCTGACTTCTCCGCTGTGTGGGAGAGATCACTGTAGGTTAAGGCTTTGTTCTCCTTGCCTTGGCCGTGTTTGTAGGAATGTGTTGCTAAGTACTGAACAAACAACTCCTGAAGGGAAGAAAAACTCCAATAAGCCTACAGCTTCAGATATCAATGGACTCCAGATATCCACTAATCACACCCAATCCCCCAACTTAAACCAGGAATGCGTTCACAGGTAGTAACTGATCATCACTAGATTCAAGCTTAAGGACACCTGTTGATAATGAAAACCATCATGCTGAACTCCCCATTCTGGTTTCTGAACTAAGGTTGCCCTGTCCTGTGCTCCGTCCCCCTGGTCATTGGTGAGGGATGGGGGTAGGGTTGTGAGTTCCACATTGGGAAACTCCAAGGAAGACTACCTAGGAAGTCCAGGGTCGCTACACAGTGGCCGCCAATGGCAAACTGCCTTTAAACGTTGTTTGCCTTTACCTTGCTTAGCTTCCAACATTGGACAAGGCAGGGCTACCCTGAGCCATCCAGATCAAGGCCAGAGATATTTAAAGGTGGTTTGCAATTGCCTGCTTCCGGGTAGCAACCCTGGACTTCCTAGGTGGTCGCTGGATGACCTTGGCCCAGTCGTGCAGACTCAACCTGGCCTACCTCATAGGGCTGTTGTGATACACGAGGGGAACAACGCCAGCCGCTTTTGGGTCCCCACTGGATAGAAAGGTAAGATAGAATGGGAATAAAGGGAACGATTCGATTTTTTCCTGCACCTCGCGGGGCGTAGGCACAGTTGATGCTCCCTCGGCCGCAGGGGAAGAGCGAGAATAGGCGGCTCAAGGCTTCCCTCGGGCACCTACCGTGGCTTTGGCGGTGAGGAAAATGGCGTCCGGGTTGATGCTGGAGACCTCAGGCGAGCTCTTCATGATCACTCGGATCCGGGAGAGAGGCAGCGACACCAGCCGGCTTTCGCCGCCGCCGCCGCCGCCGCTTCCCCTCGGTCCCGACGCCATTTTGCGGGCCGAGAGGGGCGCCCCCGAGAAGCACCGCCCCCTCGGTGACGCTTCGTAGTTCCCACCGCTGCCCCAGTACAGCGCCCCAATGAGGTAACGGACTACCCGTCCCATCATGCATCGCGCGACACTCGCTCCACAGGCCGATTCGCTTCGTTTCTAACCCATGAGGCCTTTCGATAAAAAACAACCGTCACTTGCGGCAGGGGAAGGTGTTCATAAAACTTAAAAGCTTTGGAGCCCTGTTCCAAATACGCGACCACAGGGGTTGAATTAAAAAAAAAAACAATTACGGTTTTTCAAATAAAGCGGAAATCGAGGTCACGTGACCAGGAGGACGTAACGTGATTTTACAGCCTGAAACGGTCGAGTCGGGGTGAGGTAAGCAGAGCGCGTGCGCGCCTCACGGCCCGGTTGAAATCGGCTGTTGCGTCCCTGTCGCGCGCATCGACGCATGCGCGGTTGCTGCCTGCCGCTCTTTCCTCGAGCCTTCCGCGCAGGCGTCGTGAGGAGGAGGAGGCTGAGAAGAGGCGGAGCTATTACGTTGTCCCGGCTTCGTGGGTGAGCCCCTGTCCGTTGGGCGTGGGGGGAGGGGGCGGCTCCATCCCTCAGCGCGCTGGTTACCTCAGCCGCGGGAAGGGGCGTGTCCTGCAGTCGCCCCTTCCTCTAATTTATTTGTCCAAAAACATCCCATTGACTTTGGAAAGTTCATCTCCGACCAGAATTCCCCCGCCTCCACCTGCCTCCTTATTATGAGGACCGTGGTTGTTATTAGGGCTTCTTTTTTGTGGAGGTCCTCTGCCCTGATGGAGTCCGTTGATTTTTTGTGGAGGTCCTCTGTCCCACCTAGCTCGGGCTTCTCAGACCTGGAGAGCTAAGCAAGGCCATGTCTAGTTAGTCCTTGCAAAAGAGACCCCAAGTGGTCCAGGGTTCCTAGGCAAGAACAAGCCAAGGCAAACCACCTCTCAGGATCTTTTGCCTTGAGAACTCTATGTGGGGATGTCCAGCTTTGGGCCTCCAGATGTTCATATCCAAAGGCTAAAGACCCAGGCTTCCCTGGGTCTTTTGCCTTAAGAACTCTACACAAGGGGTGTCCCACTGTGGTCCTCCAGATGTTCATGGACTATGATTCCCATCAGCCTCTCTGCCAGCATGGCCTCCAAAATGGGGATCGTAGCCCACAAACATCTGGAGGGTCACAGAAGAGAGGACAGTTGGACAACCCTGCATTACAAAGTTGCCACAAGACAGCTGTGCCTCGATTACTCAAACTTGAAAAGCCTGGGCTAGCCGAATCTGGTCAGATCTTGAAAGCAAAGTGGGGCCAACCTTGGTTAGTCTTTGGATGGGAGATGACCAAGGAAACCCAGCCTGGTTTTGCAGAGGATAAGTGATGGCAAACCATCATTTCATCCCTTGCCCAAATTTGGATGGCCCAGGCTAGCCTGATCTCAGATCTCAGAAAATAAGCAAGGTCAGCCCTGGTTAGTATTTGGATGGGAAACCTCAAAGGAAGTCTGGGGTCACTACATAGAGGCAAGCAATGCACTGTTTGTCTGCCCTGGCCGGGATGGCCCACACCTAGCCAAGGCTCATTAGATCTCAGAAGCTAAGTAGGGTTGGTTCTGATTCGTACTTGGATTTGTACCACAGAGGAAAACCAGGTTGCTGCATTCAGAAAGGCAGTGGTAAACCACCTTTGCTTGCTGCTTGCCTTTAGAACCCTACAGCAGTGATGGCGAACCTTTTTGAGACTGAGTGTCCAAACTGCAACCCCAAACCCACTTATTTATTGCAAAGTGCCAATACGGCACTTTAACCTGAATACTGAGGTTTTAGCTTAGAAAAAACGGTTGGCTCCGAGGCGTGCATTACTCGGGAGTAAGCTTGGTGGTAGTTGTCGGCTTTGCTTTGAAGCAACCATGCAACTCTTCAAACGGGTGAATCACGACCCTAGGAGGGTTTACTCAGAAGCAAGCCCCATTGCCAGCAACGGAGCTTACTCCCAGGTAAAGGATTGCGATTTAGTTCTTTGCATGAAAATCAGTGGGGTTTAACAGCACTTAACAGGGTTGCCTATACTACTTCCCCAAAACTGGGTCTTAGGTTTAATGCTAATAATCGAGCCCAGCAGCCCAGGCCAGCCTAGATGTGTGTGTGTGTGTGTGGGGGGGGGGTGATTTCAGAGATGATGAACTCTGTTTGTGCGTGCCCACAGAGAGGGCTCTGAGTGCCACCTCTGGCACCCGTGCCATAGGTTCACCGTCACTGCCCTACAGGGTTGCCAATAGTCCGCTGTGACTTCATGGCACTTTGCATCACTGCTCACTGGTACTGAGCACTGGCACTTTCTGGGGGGCTGTCCCAACCCCTAGGGGGGAATTGGTTGAAATCAGTGCAATGTTATGTATGCGCACTGGTGCTTTAAAAAAAAACAAACAAACACGCACTGATTATTATTGCAGAGGGTAGCTGTGTTGGTCTGCAGTAGAGCAGTTAGTTTCTAGTTCAAGTTTCCCCTTCGAGATCATCAACATTTTAGAGGAGTATGAGCTTTTGAGAAGCAAAACTGTTGATGACAGCTCATACCTCCAAACATCTTGTTGGCCTCTTAATGTGCAACTGTACTTGAATTTAGGTACTACCCTGTTTCCCTGAATATAAGACATCCCCGGAAAATAAGACGTCGTAGAGGTTTTTGCTGAAGTGCGAAAGATAAGGCATCCCCCGAAAGTAAGACGTCGCAAAGATTTTGTTTGGAAGCGTGCCCGACGAGCGGAACACAGAAAAATAAGACATCCCCTGAAAATAAGACATCGCGCATCTTGGGGAGCAAAAATTAATATAAGACACTGTCTTATTTTCGGGGAAACACGGTATTATTATTATTTCTCAGGGAGGCCTCAGGCAAGCCTCAGGAATGGCCTTGCTAGTCTGCTGCAAAAACAGACAAAATAAACAGGGAGCCTGGTGGCACCTTAAAGGCAAATGAGATCTTATTCCGGCATGTTCCTGTTCCATCATAGATGTGGACAAAATGTTAGGAGCAAAAACTACCAGACAGCCTGGAAAAACCGCAACAGACAGTTGATTTTCGCTGTGAAAGCCTTCGACAGGACAATCAAATGTTTGTTTTGTCTTAGGCTTTCACGGCCGGAATCCCTGAGGATCTGAAGATGCCAGCCACAGATGCAGGTGAAACGTCAGGAGAGAATGCTGCTAGAACATACATAAGAACATAAGAACTAGCCTGCTGGATCAGACCAGAGTCCATCTAGTCCAGCACTTTTGCTACTCGCAGTGGCCCACCAGGTGCCTTTGGGAGCTCACGTGCAGGAGGTGAAAGCAATGGCCTTCTGCTGCTGCTCCTGAGCACCTGGTCTGCTGAGGCATTTGCCATCTCAGATCAAGGAAGATCAAGATTGGTAGCCATAGATTGACTTCTGCTCCATAAATCTGTCCAAGCCCCTTTTAAAGCTATCCAGGTTAGTGGCCATCACCACCTCCTGTGGCAACATATTCCAAACACCAATCACACGTTGTGTGAAGAAGTGTTTCCTTTTACTAGTCCTAATTCTCCACCCCCAGCATTTTCAATGAATGCCCCCTGGTTCTAGTATTGTGAGAACACGGCCATACAGCCCGGAAACCACACAGCACCCGAAATATTTGTTTGTCTTTTATGATGCTACAAGGCCCATGGCCTTAGCACAGTGGTAGAGTAAAGGCTTTGCCTGCAGGTGGTCCCAGGTTCAGTCCTCTTGCATCTTCAGCTAAAAAAAGATCAGTTACCAGGTGATGTGGAAAGCCTCTCTCTGCCCTTCCTTTAATGTGTTCAGAATAGCATACCTGACTCATTCTTGCCTGCATTTTATTATCCCAACAACCATGTGAGATAGGCTCACTCGACACATGCAGAATAATGCAGTTTCAAACTGCTTTCAGTGCTCTTTGAAGCTGTGTGGAATAGCAAAGTCCACTTGCAAACAGTTGTGAAAGTGGTTTGAAAACGCATTATTTTGTGTGTGCGGAAGGGGCCATAGTTTGGAATGAGAGAAGTGACTGCCTAAAGGGCACCTAGTGAACTTCAAGGCTGCAAGGGGATTTGAATCCAGACATCTCTATATGACCTCTGCAATCTCTTTTCTCTGAGGAAAGTCTGTAATGTATAAGACAGCGGTGGCGAACCTATGGCACAGGTGCCAGAGGTGGCACTCAGAGCCCTTTCCGTGGGCACGCGTTCGTCATGTGGGGGGGGGGGGGTTGAAAATCATTTCCCCACACACACACATCTAGGCTGGCCTGGGCACGATCCTTTACCTGGGAGTAAGCTCAGTTGCTGGCATTGGGGCTTGCTTCTGAGTAAACCTAGGGTTGTGATTCACCCATTTGAAGCGTTGCACGGTTGCTTCACCAAGCTTACTCCCAATTAACTCGCGCCTCAGAGCCAACTGTTTTTTCTAAACTAAAACCTCAGTATTCAGGTTAGATTGTCATGTTGGCCCTTTGCGATAAATAAGCGGGTTTTGGGTTGCAATTTGGGCACTCGGTCTCGAAAAGGTTCGCCATCACTGGTATAAGAGATCTGTTCTTGCTGAAATATTTTTGTATTCTTTTGCCTTCAGAAATAAGAAGCGCGTATTAAACACATTTGTTGGCTGTCATGCTGTCTTTGGTTTTGAGCAATAAACACACATTCCCAGAATGGAAGGAAACCCAGTTTCGTTTTACACATAAATATATATAAATGGCAACAGTATTTGCTGACAGTATTAATAGATATCTAGTAATATGTGTGTTGCCTTACATGGGATTGTTTTCCTTAGTATTTCTGTGGCAAACTGCCTCTGTGTAGTTATTCATAAGTAAGTTGAACTGAGTTCAGTAAGATTCGCTCCACAGTAAGTGTGCATAGGATTGCAACCTTTGATATGTTATGGCTGCCGTCTAATTTTCCGTAGGTTCAGAATGTCCTTCCTTATTTCCCTATTCATATGGGATTTTCTTTCTGTGACACTTAAATTTGTGAGAGCCCAATCCTATGCAGTTGTGGCCAAGCCCACCGATATCAGCAGTGGCGCAGGAGGTTAAGAGCTCGTGTATCTAATCTGGAGGAACCGGGTTTGATTCCCAGCTCTGCCGCCTGAGCTGTGGAGGCTTATCTGGGCAATTCAGATTAGCCTGTACTCTCCCACGCACGCCAGCTGGGTGACCTTGGACTAGTCACAGCTTCTCGGAGCTCTCTCAGCCCCACCTACCTCACAGGGTATTTGTTGTGAGGGGGAAGGGCAAGGAGATTGTCAGCCCCTTTGAGTCTCCTGCAGGAGAGAAAGGGGGGATATAAATCCAAACTCTTCTTCTTCTACTACTCTTAACAACAGGAAGGGGACAACAGTGTCTGACCTCTGGTTTTTCTTCTTTTCCCTTCTTCACGAGTTCTGTATCGAGCATCTCAGGGGAAACAATCAAGTGTACCGTGGTGTATAAAGTCATGTGTGGGCTACTGACCATGTCAGATCTTAAGTGAACTTGTAAAAGTGCAAGAAATTGAAGGTATGAATGAGTATGGTTTGGGGGACATTCCAAGCCATCTTTTTAAAGAACACACCTGAAGCCACCTTATACTGAATCAGGCCATCAAGGTAAGAGTTGTCTACTCCGACTGGCAGCCTCTGTCCAGAGCAGTGTTTCCCAACCTTTTTGACATCACGGTACCCTTGACCTCACTCTTCATATCTCGCGGTACCCCTGCCACCCCCCCACCTTTCCCTGCAAGGGTGAAGGGAAGCACTAGGGGTGCGGGAATTGGCTGCTGACCTTGTGGCAAGCCCTGCCTCCTGGGCTAGTTCCATGTCCTTGCTGGTGCCGGTGGGAGACACCACAAAAGGGGGGCCGGTAGTGTTGCCGCGGTACCCCTGGGACATTCTCACGGCACCCCAGGGTACCACAGAACCCTGGTTGGGAATCGCTGGTCCAGAGCCTCAGGCAGAGATCTTTCACATCATCTCCTGCCTGGTCCTTTTCAACTGGAGATGCCAGTGATTGAACCTGAGATTTCTTACATGCCCAGCAGAGCAATTTTAGACAGATACTGACAATTTAAGAAGGATATTAAACATGTCCAGAGGAGGGCACCCAAAATGATAAAAGGTCTGGAATCCATGCCCTACGAAGAGAGACTTAGGGAGCTGGGGAAGCAAAGGTTAGGGGGGCACATGATAGCTATGCTTAAATATTTGAAGGGATGCCATGTCAAAGAGGGAGCAAGCTTGTTTTCTGTTGCCTCAGAGACTAGGACAGGAAAGGTGCAGGAAAAGAGATTCCACCTAAACATTAGGAAGAATTTCCTGACCGTCAGGGCTGTTCGACAGTGGAATTCACTGCCTTGGAGAGTGGTGGAGTCTCCTTTAGAGGTTTTTAAACAGAGGCTGGATGATCATACGTCAGGAGTGCCTTGATTATGTGTTTCTTCATTGCAGGGAGTTGGACTTGATGGTCCTTGTGTTCTCTTCCAACTCTATTATTCTGTGGCTGTTCTACTGAGTCACAGCTTCACACCTGATCTTGTACGTACCTTTGAAATACAGCACTAAACTGCTGATATGTGGTGTTTTTGTTTCTTAGCCTACATCTAATGCAAAATGAGTGTCCCTGACTATATGCAGTGTGCGGAAGATCATCAGACTCTGCTCGTCGTGGTCCAACCTGTTGGGATTGTTCCCGAAGAAAGCTTTTTCAAGATCTACAAGCGTATCTCCACAGTGAGTCAGATAAACGTCCGTGACTCTCAGCGTGTGTTGTATATTCGCTACCGACACCATTATCCACCAGAAAGCAATGAATGGGGGGATTTTCAAACACATCGCAAAGTGGTGGGGCTCATAACCATCACAGACTGTTCCTCTGCTAAGGACTGGCCTCAAACCTTTGAGAAATTTCACATCCAGAAGGAAATATATGGTTCAACGCTTTATGATTCTCGACTGTTCGTCTTTGGACTTCAAGAAGATATTGCGGAACAGTCTCGTACAGATGTGGCATTTTATCCTAATTACGATGAGTGTGAGGATGTGGAGAAGAGAATTGAGGACTTTATTGAATCGCTCTTCATTGTATTAGAATCCAAGCGTTTGGATAGAGCCACTGATAAATCTGGAGATAAGATACCACTTCTCTGCGTTCCCTTTGAAAAGAAGGATTTTGTAGGTCTGGATACAGATAGTAGGTAAGTAGCTTTATGTACCAACATGTGTTTGTACTTGACGCTTTAACTGGTGGCCTTGATCTAAGAGTAGTAAGCAGTATTTGTCAAAGCTGAGAGGAGAATGTCCGCGTTCTAGTATCGTAGTTAAGAACAATGGCTGAATTTTAGGTTATTGGGGACCTTCAGTTAATGGTACCCTTGACAGTAAATATCTTTTTGATTATGTCAGTGAACTGCAGACACTATTCAGGGGTGGCCAACCTATGGCTCTCCTGATGTTCATGGACTACAATTCCCATCAGCCCCTGCCAGCATGGCCAAATGGCCATGCTGGTAGGGACTGATGGGAATTGTAGTCCATGAACATCTGGAGCGCCGTAGGTTGGCCATCCCTGCATAGATAATGTGATCATGTTGCTAGTCATCTGGCTTTTCTTTGAACAATATTTGATTGAATGAAGTAAAACAATCACATTGTTTTGACTGTCGTATTTGACCAAACGGTTTTTATTTCTTGCTTTTGAATAATAACTTCAGTCTACATTCTCTTTGCTCTTTATTGTTGTGTGTCTACTGGAATCATTGCACATTAATACTTTTTAAACCCACTTTTTAACCTATATACGCCATATTGACAAAAGTCAAAGTAACTTTGTGGTGTTAAGATGCGTGAGCTTTTTTTAAGATATAAAAGAAATGATCAGTTCTTCATTACAAATCAGTAATGACGGAGAAAGGGAAGAGACAGAGGTAGGTCATCTAGCTGGAAAAGTGTCCCCAACAGAGCTTAATTCTGATGGTTGTATTCCACTTACCGGTATTTTGTGTGAATTGCTTTCAGGCATCCCCTATTCACATCTGTTTCTTTTTAGGGTTCACCTGAAAATACTTTTCCCTTTCATTGTAGGCTTCTAAGTGCATTATAATGAAAAATTATTTGTTTGTTCATTCATTTCTGTCCTGCCTCTCTCTCAAGTGGAGCCCCAAGGCAGCTTACATCATTCACCTCTCCTCCATTTCATCCTCTCAAGAACCCTGTGAGGGAGGCTAGACTGAGGCTGTGTGACTGGCCCAAATTTATACCCCGCCCTCCCTGACCGAAGTTGGACTCGGGGCAGCGAACGAAAATCATAGAACAATCTACCCACATGTAAAATCCAATAAAATCCAATAAAACTTCTGTCTTTAAGTTCAGCAAAACACAAGATGGCAACGGCAGTTTAGGCGTATGAAAATTGACTCAGGCAATTTGCTTATGAAGTGTCACCTGTCACTTTCTACTGAACATGTTGATAAAGACCAGAATACTAACACTTGCTTTTGCTGATCGGTGCTTCTTAAGCCGTAACTTATTAATCGCTCTTGTTGAATGAACTGTGTCCTTAAAACTTCAGTCTCTCTTTTTGTCTGTGGCTGTTTAATTTCCCCCCTATTCTTGTGGGTTTTCTAATTTTTGTTGTTCCTTTTCTTCCTCTCGTACTGCCCTGTGAGTGTGTTTTTGGGTCTGAAAAGGTAGGCTTTTGATCATGTTGCATTAAAAACTAGCTAGTTTGTATTTGTTTTCTTGAAATGTGTGCTGCCTTCTACTCTGCTATCACTGCATTACAAAGCATTGCTTTTTCTGTGTCTTTATTTAATACAGCAATTGACTGTATTTGCTGCCTGGGCTCTTTCTGTAGTTTATCTTCTCATCATTTGGCAAATCCCTTTGACAATGCTGTGGTTCCTCCCCCCCCCTTTAATTTTTTTTCCTTTGGGGGGTGTGAAGGAGGAGAATGAAAATATTATGCTTAGGGAGCTGCTGGCTTTCAAAACTTTCTGGCTTCATGTTTTTGCTTTCTGCGTTTCTTGACTTTAAAAATACACAGGCAAAAGACTCGCCTTTTCGGCTTCAGAACTGGAAAAGTTCTTTCGTGGAACCTTCAGTTCGGTTTGTGGTTTTTGAAAGCCTGGGTGATGTGGCAGCCCTCCGCGGTAGTAGTTTAGCATGCCATCTTCACTCAAATGTGGTGGAAATGTTTCTCGTAATATTTGACCTGAAAATTTTCACCTATTTGTCTTTGCATGGTCGTTCTCCCCCCCTTATGTATACTTGGAAGCTGACGGTGCGTTTCAGTACTTCGTGTGTCTTCTGGTTTATTAGTGAATGAGGCTTATTTATTTTAATGGGTGTCTGTTTATGGTAAGATTTCAGTGGGAGCAGTTTGGTTTTTTTGTAACCCTGGAAAGCAAAAAATGTGTCACACACTTAAACGGAGGTTGCACTTAGCCAATAGAATATGTAAAATGATTTCTTTTCAGCAGATTTTAGTATAACAATTCATAAGGTATGAGTATATAACATTCAAAAATAAGAAGACCATATCCATGGTTTAACCAAGTAAGAATTGGGTTCTATTTACACCCAATAAATATATTTCAAATTTTTATGTAGAAACCAAAGTTCAATATCCAGTTCATAAATTATATCCACGTTGATAACAACTTATAGAATCAATCAAAGTTAGTCTCTCGAACGCCTCACACGTTTCCAAAGCGTTTTCGTTGATGTCTTCCTCAGGAGAAGAACTATTTCATTCGTTTTCTTTCTCACATTTCTTATATGCCATATAGATTTTCTATAAAATATAGATAAATAATACTTTCAATATTTTGTTACACACATCATACTATTTGACATTTTTAACACTTTTTAGATATTTATAAACATTTTAAACATTTTTACATTTTAAACATTTTTACATTTTTACATATTCATTTTTAATATTTTTGAACATTTTTAAACATTTTAAAACATTTTGGTTTGCTTTTGTAACCCTGGAAAATAAAAAAGGATAAAATAAGACACAACTTTTCTGCAGTGAACAAAATTAATCTCACTATATGTAAGGGTTGCCAATGTCCAGGCGGGGCCTGGATACCTCCCTGAATTACAGCTTACCTTCAACCAACACAGATCAGTTTCCCCAGAGAAGATGACAATTTGTGACAGTGGCCTCTATGGCACCATACCCCCACCGAGGTCCCTCCTCTCCCCAAACCCCACCCTTCTTAGGCTCCACCCCCCAATCCCCAGGAATTTCCCAATCCAGAGCTGGCAACCTTACTATCTGTTTCCATCCTTCTTTCTTATTGTTCTGTTCTCCCTCTCCCTGGCTGAGCTTTTGCTTCTGTTTGTTCTGATCCTTGAGTGTGTTACTGCTGCTAATCAGCCTGGCTTTCTACATTTAGTCGTATTGTTGAAGGCTTTCATGGTCGTAATCGACTGGCTGTTGTGGGTTTTTTGGGCGATGTGGCCGTGGTCTGGTAGTTTCTGGTCCTAGCGTTCTGCCCAAATCTTTGGCTGGCATCTTCAGAGGCATGGAAAACACAGAAACTGGATGGGCTACCTCCAGAAAAACACTCGCCCAAAACAGGGAAGTACAACACACTGATTTATAGCATGAATGACAAGTCTAAACGCATTAGTAGTATTATAAATACATTCTTATAGAATAGCACTGGAATCAAGTTCATTCATAAATCCTACAGATAGGAGACCATTCATGAGTAGAGGCAATGTTTCAAAAGTCAGTTTGTGATGGTGTAGATGAATCACGTATTTATGTATTATGTGTTTATAATACTATTAATGCGTTTAGACTTGTCATTCATGCTATAAATCTGTGTGTTGTACTTCCCTGTTTTGGGCAAGTGTGTAAGGAACCAGAAAAGTCCAGGCTAACAGTACTTTAAAAGCTCTTTATTGACTGGCAATCATGATCTTCTACAGACAATGCGGAATCTGATCAGGCTCTCCCCAGCAGCCGCTTTTATGACCGAAAGTTTTCCCTCGGAAATCCCAACCCAAAACACCCCTGTTTTCCCATCCCACTATTCCCACCAAGACAGAGATTCACGCAGAACAGAAGCCAGTGATGGCAAGCACGCAGCAAGGTTAAGAAAGAGATAAAGAGTGGCCTGGGCACAACGCCCAGACGGGAGAATGTAGACCCAAGGTTGAATTCAGGCTGCTAGCAAACCGAGCCAACCTTACAAAGTGTTTTTCTGGAGGTAGCCCATCCAGTTTCCGTGTTTTCCTTTTCTCCCTCTCGCCTTTTGTTTTCATCTTCAGAGGCATGTCATATGTCACTTAACAATTTTTCCTTTTTTTTTGGAACCCTTACTGCTGCCCCTTCTCCCAAGTAGCCTCTTACCTCAGCTCGCCTCTTCTCTCTGCAGTTTAGACTTCATGGGCCTCTTGTCCTTCAGTTCAGCTGACACCTTACTTTGGAGAGAGTATTAATGGCAACCAATTAGCCCATGTTTGGTGTATGTTGATGTTGCATTGGACTTTGAGAAAGTACCTGATGCACTCAGTTGCATTTGGGACTTTCTCTGCTTCTATTATTCTTCTAATGCATCTTACTACTTAGATGCATCGTTTGGTTCCACTTAGGTATCTGCAGTTCATCACAATGACAGTTTCACTGATAAATGACAGTCTAAATAGGTGTAGTATTTTTCTGCCTTCTAGTTTATGATACAGGAAACTGGGCACCACTTTGATTCATCCTCTGTGCTGCTGGCAGCTTTTAGTTCCGGGGTGGAAGTTGCTACTAGTTAAGCAAAGATTCTCAAAGATGCATTTTAGGTTTGGAAGGTGTTAAGCCCTGAAATGAAGGACGGAGATTTTTATCCAGTACTATTCCATGCTAGAAGTGTAGTTATTGACAAGATGCAGATTGTAAAATGGCAATAGTTATGTTTGTTTTTTTAAAAAAGAAGAAGAGTTTGGATTTATATCCCCCCTTTCTCTCCTTGTAGGAGACTCAAAGGGGCTTACAATCTCCTTGCCCTTCCCCCATCACAACAAACACCCTATGAGGTAGGTGGGGCTGAGAGAGCTCCGAGAAGCTGTGACTAGCCCAAGGTCACCCAACTGGCATGTGTGGGAGTGTACAGGCTCATCTGAATTCCCCAGATAAGCCTCCACAGCTCAGGCGGCAGAGCTGGGAATCAAACCCCATTCCTCCAGATTAGATACATGAGCTCTTAACCTCCTACGCCACTGTATTAGTAATCAAAGCGGCCAAGATATTTCGATTTGTTTACAAATCCTATGCCACTGTATTAGTAATCTGAAAAAACAAAAACCCCGAATTCCTTTCCATATGGGTACATCCTTTCTTTTCCCAAACTGAACATTCAGTATTGTCTTCATTGTTTGCATTCTGTAGCAGACCTTTGATTCTTCTAGTCCAGCATCCTGTCTTGCCCAGTGGCCGTGCAGTTACCCTAGAAGGCCAATGGACAGGGCATAGAGGCCATCGCTTCCCACTGATGTTGTTCCTTAGCATTGGTATCCAGAAGTGTGTGGCGCCTGAACATGGAGGTTCCCTGTAGCCATTGATGGGCCAATCCTCCATAACTTCATCCGATTGACTTTTTAGTCCATCGCTGTATCTGTTGGCAGTGAATCCCATAATGTAATTACACCTTGAGTGAAGAAGAAGAAGAAGAAGAGGAGGAGGAAGAGGAAGAAGAAGGAAAAGGAAAAGAAGACGGAAAAGAAGGAGAAAAAGAAGAAAAAGAAGAAAGAAAAAGAAAGAAGAAGAAAGAAGAAGAAGTTTGGATTTTTATCCCCCCTTTCTCTCCTGCAGGAGACTCAAAGGGACTTACAGTCTCCTTGCCCTTCCCCCCTCACAACAAATACCCTGTGAGGTAGGTGGGGCCAAGAGAGCTCCGAGAAGCTGTGACTAGCCCAAGGTCACCCAGCTGGCGTGTGTGGGAGTGTACAGGCTAATCTGAATTCCCCAGATAAGCCTCCCCAGCTCAGGCGGCAGAGCTGGGAATCAAACCCGGTTCCTCCAGATTAGATACACGAGCTCTTAACCTCTTACGCCACTGCTTCATTTTGTCTGGCCTGCATCTGTCGTCCATCTGTGAAAATATAACCTTGCTTGGTTCTGCTGCCTTCTGATATTATGGAGAGGAACGGAAGTTCTGTCTACTTTTTCCAACATGGCATAATTTTGTAAACTGCTTTCGTCTCCCCTTAACTGTCTTTTCTCTAAACTGAAAGCGTCAGACTCTGTAGTCTTTACTCATATGGAAGGGGCCTCTCACCTTTTAATCATTTTGGTTGCCTTCTTCTGCAGTTTTTTCCCATTCTGAAGGATCTCTTTTGAGGTCCAGTGACCAGAACTGTGCATGGTATTTTAATGTGGCCGCTACGTAGATTTATGCACCACAATGTTGTTTTTTATTTTCAGTCTCTTTCCTAACAATCCCTGGAATATAATTTCCTTTTCAAATGGCTGCTGCCTGCTAAATCATTGTTTTCATCAAGCTATCCGTAACAACCCCAAGATTTCTTTTTTTCTCAGTTCTTACCTGCTTAGATCCTTAACCACATCTATTAAAAGTGTGGATTTTTTTGCTCCAGTGTCCGTCGCCTGGCGCTTTCCTTACGCTCAACTTTGTACGCTTTGTTGTTGACCGGGGAGATCCTCTGGCTCCTTCCGAAGTTTAATTGTGTTTTTTTTAAAAATGATGATAGGACTTTGTTGTGGACATCAGTTTATAACATATAATTAATCTCCCTAAAGAGCACTTGGCCTGACTTTGCTTGAGAGGAAACGGCTGAGGTGGATAACAGCAGCTGGATGGTGGTGGTGGTGGTGGGGGGCAGCGGCATGGGAATGGGGAGCTTTTGCTCAGGTCTGGGTTCAAGGCTGGGTCTCCCGGTTTCCACCTACTTGCTTCTGTAGCAAACCTATTTGTTTGAAAAACCCTCTTCTATTTTCCTTGGGAGAACCAGTTTCAAAGCGGCCAAGAAACTTCTATAATTATTCATGCGGATGTAACCTCCGTCTGTGGGTTCTGTGGGGCAGAACTTGGAATGAGTTCGCAACAACAAATTTTAAAAACAAAATGGTTTACTTTCTTAACATATAACATATAACATCAACATTTAACATCACATTTCAAGGTCCTGTTCAGGTTGCGTTTTCAAGTCCTTATATTTACAGTCTACTGATTCTGCCAAGTCCAATTCTTCTTTGCAAGTGGGTTGGCTCCTGAAGACTCCAAGGGTTTGCTGAACAGGATTCAACATGATGAAGGTTTCCAGGAGAACTCTCACCCATTACAACCACAAAAAGAAACCCTTAACAAGGTGTTAAGGGCTTATACAATCAAGGTCCGAGTCTGGTAGCCTTGTCTCCTCCAAACTACATGAGCTCTGCAGCCTTCTGCTGCTTTGAGTCTCCACGCATTTCTGGGTCAACCCATTCTGAGCATGGGGGTTACACGGATATTTCGATTTGTTTACAATTTCCTACTTACAATATCTCAAACATTGTTCTTGAAAAGGGAGAGAGGGGGAATATCATTTACCTTTTCCAGAAGGTCGTGGGGAGCCTTTGGCAAAACATTTCACAAACTGCAGCTTTACAAGGGTTGTCAGCTCTGAATCAGGAATTTTCTGGAGGATTAGGGGTGCTGGAGCCCTGGGAGGGTGGGGTTGGGCAGGGGAGGGGAGGGGAGGGAATTTGACAGAGATGTAATGCCAGAGAGACCAAAGATGCCATTTTCTCCAGAGAACTGATCTGCTGTAATTCTGGGAGATCTCAAGGTCCCACCTGGAAATTGGCAACCTTACCATCTACAAAGAAGGCTTCCATAGAAATAAAAGAATAAGGTTGAGTACAAGCGTGACTTAATGGTAGTGACTGTTTCCAGTTACCATTTAACATTGTCATATCATTCTAGTGCTATTGAGGGTCATAACTATTTTTCTGATCAAATGCCGAATGCGAAAACATTTCATGAGGTACAGGCAGCAACATATATCAGTAAGCTTATTTTTAATGTTTGGATGCCACCATCTTCTTTTTGAGAAAGCCCTAACTTCGTTTTGAGAAAGCCCTAACTTTTTGAGAAAGCCACTAACCTGGATAGCTTTAAAAAGGGCTTGGACAGATTTATGGAGGAGAAGTCGATCTCTGGCTCCCAATCTTGATCCTCCTTCATCTCAGATTGCAAATGCCTTAGCAGACCAGGTGCTCAGGAGCAGCAGCAGCAGCAGCAGGCCATTGCTTTCACATCCTGCACGTGAGCTCCCAAAGACACCTGGTGAGCCACTGCGAGTAGCAGAGAGCTGGACTAGATGGACTCTGGTCTGATCCAGCAGGCTAGTTCTTACGTTCTTAACTCACTGAAAATTTTGAAGGGTTGTGTTTGCATCCTTTCTTATCGTGTTGTTAAATGCAGTTTCTGACACATTCACCTTTCGGTTTAAAACATGAACTTGCATCTTTTCAAATGTAATACTGCAGCGCAGGGATGTGTAGCAAACTTTTCAATCAGTCTGAAATCTTGTATTGGGACTTGGGCTTTACTTTCAGGGCAACTTTGTTTATGCAGTAGGCCTGGATTGTTTCTGAAAGATTCTTTAAAATGGTTTCCATATGTGCCTTACAGTGGTGGCGAACCTTTGGCACTCCAGATGTTATGGACTACAATTCCCATCAGCCCCTGCCAGCTTGACCAATTGGCCATCCTGGCAGAGGCTGATGGGAATTGTAGTCCATAACATCTGGAGTGCCAAAGGTTCACCACCACGGGAGTAGGGTAACAAGGATATCCCATTTTCTGGTTGTGAAACCGTTTACTGGCATCAAAAGGCACTTTTTAAGGGGTGTGAATACAGAAAATACCAGTGGTGTCGAGAAGAGGGGCCACCCAGCATATGCTTTGCATATAGAAGATCTTGGGCTTAGTCCAAGATCCAGCACCTTCAGCTAAAATAAATGTAGGGAAGTTTCTTGTCTCAGAATTAGTCTAAACGTAAATAAGTGAATATTTCTGTTGTGCCGATGTCATGAAATTATAACACTATGAAATGTGTAATACAAGTTTTTACCATTCGGAGTCCATTATTTTCCTGTTGACTATGTAAAAGGTTTCCATTGGAGAAGATGGAGGATTCACATAGCTCTGTGTTTATTCCAAATTCTTAAGATGACCTGTGTAGTAGAGTTGATTCCTTCAATGGGATGGATTTGTAACCATTTTCTTTTTTACCAGTAGAAGCACACATGCATAGCAGGTTTGCCAGTTTTCCTCTGCTGTGGCCTTCTGTTTTTGGGGGGGAGGCTGGGGGAAGCTTGGTAGGTGCAGAGGTGGGATCTAGCAGGTTCTCACAAGTTCCCAAGAGTAGGTTACTAATTATTTGTGTGTGCCAAGAGGGGGTTACTAATTGGTGATTTTGCCACGTGATTTTTGCCTTAGTTACGTCCCTCCTCTCAGCAGTAGCGCGCAGAACTTGAAGCAGTCTAGCAGGAGGTGCACCGGCGTTCGTGGCAGCCTGCGCCTGCGTGCATTCGTTTCCCGCCCAAGGACCGGCGCAGCGGCTGCGTCCTTGCCACAGCTCCGCCCAGGAATGCCCCGCCCCTGGAATGCCCAGCCACGCCCCCATTGTGCCCCGCCCAGCCCCATTGGCGCACCTCGTTGCGGCCATCCAATCCTTTAAACAACCTAGTGGCCCACCTTCTCGACTCACTTAGCTATCCATCTGAAGCCCAGGCGGAATCCAAAAGTAGCAATCCAAACGCTTGTTATGATAGCGAGTGCCAGAATCTGACATTCCATCTGCGCAAGATCTGTCACTACTTTTGAAGCTCAAAGGTACATTTCCTGCCAACAGAATATTTTATTCTGAGGAACCAGCTATACTATCTAACAAAAAGAAAAGTGATTTCCTTAAAAAGCAGTGTTGGCTGCATTGGGAAGGATGGAAAGAGCAGAACACCGCTTGCTGTACTTTGGATCCATCCAACCCTGTATCATAGGCCCCTTCTGCACACGCAAAATAATGCATTTTCAAACCACTTTCACAACTGTTTGCAAGTGGATTTTGCTATTCCGCACAGCTTCAAAGAGCACTGAAAGCAGTTTGAAAGTGCATTATTTTGCATGTGCGGAATGAGCCATAAAGTTGTCAGGGCGCATTAGAAGAACTTCACAGCAGTCTTGCTTTGGCGGTATCATATTCTGCTCTGGATAATACTCTACCCTTCATTTTAGTATCGCATCCAGTGGTGGCAAACCTATGGCACTCTAGATGTTCATGACTACAATTCCCATCAGCGCCTGCCAGCATATCCAATTGGCCCACCTTGTATGGCTACCAAATTCTCCCCCCCCCTCTTTTTTTTTGGTGAATGCTGAAGCATTTGATAAAGTTTAAAATCTAAGCAGCATTTTAGGAAGTTTGTTTTTGTAGTGAGAGATAGTTGACCGGCCAGGTCATTGTACTAACTTGGGTCCAAACCAACTCCTGCAAAACCAGAAGACCCCTTGTGGAAGAAGGGGCTTATATTGTGCTTTTGCGCTGCCACCAAAATTATACTTTTCGCTGCCACCAAAAATAAATTAAAGCCCACAAAGACTGATTTCTTAACCGGTCACCACCCTGACTGGGGAACACAGACACACAGACAAAAATAATAATAACTGGAATGGTTTAAAGTTGATCCAAAAACTTAAAACTTTTATTGCTGGCTTAACAAAGGCTTCTCAGGTAAACTGGAGAGGTTTTACGCTTGATGGTTTCTGAGAAAGTTCGCTTAAGCTTAACGATTACAGAGTCAGTTTGTTTTAAGCTTAACGGTTGCAGAGTAAGTTTGTTTTAAGTGTAACGGTTTCAGGCACTTCACTTAAGATTAGAATGGACACTCGCAGGTGTCGCTTTACTTAAGGCTTTTCTTCAGGAAAAGATGTTTCTTATAAGATGTTACTTTAGAGATGTTACTGTGGAGGTTTCACACTCCCTCTTAAAATAAAAACTTCAGTCTGCTGTACCTTCCCACAAAAATAAAACACCCAGTCTACGCCCAGTGGGATTCAGGCATAACAGCCTCCCTCTCCCACACTCCCAAAATCTGGCTTCTCTGCCACAGGAGCTGGGCCTCCCAAGACTGACAGACTGACAGACTGTTAGAGGTTTCCGTCAAAACAAAACAAAACACCTGACGGCGGACACTCTCCTTCAAACTCAGGGTTTAAGATCACTCAATAGCTTCCTCAGCTATGATCTAACAACAGCCGTGAGAGATCTTGCGGATTCTCCTCATGCTGCTACAAAAGTACCCGAAGGCACACAAGCTCACACAGAGCCAAACAGTCCGAAGACTAAAAAGCAAGAACCCTTCAGCACTCTTGCTGACAGTATTTAAAGCATGGGCGTTTTTTCCTCTGGCCAATCAGGGCTGGCCAGGGCTTAACTCTTTCAGGGGCGGGTCCACCCTGTAACCTGAATGCAGGATGAATGCATTCGTCACACCCCTCTACTTGGGCAACAGTGCTTCCTTGGTTTCAAGTCCAGCATTCTGTCTCACAGTGTAGTCAGCCAGTTCTTCTGGAGGGTTAACAGCAGGGGGTAGGAGCAGTGGTGGGATCCCAAAATTTTAGTAACAGGTTCCCATGGTGGTGGGATTCAAACTGTGACGTAGCGCCAATGGGGCTGGGCTGGGCACGACAGGGGCATGGCCGGGCATTCTGGGGACGGGGCATTCCTGGGCGGGGCTGTAGCAAGGACGCAGCCGCTGCGCCAGTCCTTGGGCGGGAAACGAATGCACGCAGGTGCAGGCTGCCACGCACGCTGGTGCACCTCCTGCTAGACTGCTTCAAGTTCTGCGCGCTACTGCTGAGAGGAGGGGCGTAACGAAGGCAAAAATCACGTGGCAAAATCACCAATTAGTCACCCCCTCTTGGCACACACAAATAATTAGTAACCTACTCTCGGGAACCTGTGAGAACCTGCTGGATCCCACCTCTGGGTAGGGGCCAAAGACTTTCCGTGCAGTTACCTGTTGGCACTGGAATTCAGAGGTTTCCTTCCTCTGAACATAAAGAATCCCTGTAGTCATCATGGCTAGTAACCCCTGATAAATTTGTCCTCCACAAATCTAATCACCTTCTGAAGCCATATTAATTTGACTGTGGCTGCTTTCCAAATTTCTGATCATTTTAAAATACTCCATGTACAGTTTGATTGTCCTGTTCAAGCAGGACTGTTAATGTTTCCATAATAAAATGGTGATTTTGCTTCAATCACTTTATAAACTCATAAAACACCAAATGTTAATCAGTCATTGGATTAAGTTTTGGCATTGTATGAAGAGTTCAATAAGCAGCAAGTCTTATTTGCCTCTGCCCAAAGATCCCCCTGAAACGTTTTGCACCTACATGATGTTGTTCAAAAGCCCTTGGTGCCTAGGCCACAGATGTGTGGTAGTGATTTGTTTATTTTGTTTGTTATTTTTATTTATGAAATAGATTGAGGATGATAAAAGTCTGGAACTAACCAAAAATCTGGGGGGGGGGCGGGAATAGAATGACACAGTAGAAATATAGTGATAGCAAGCCATATGGTGAAGTATAGATCACACTCCCTGTACTGTCCAATCCTACTACCTGTGTAGAAAAGCCTTCTTGAGTAATTCCATTTAAGGGCAGATAGAGGAGTCTGGGCCTCTCTGCTGGCCCAGCCCCATGGAGATATGAGCAGAGGTATCTGCTTCTTAGTTCATGGAAGTCATTGGACTTAGAAGGGTGTAACTCTGGTTAGGACTGCATTGTGGGTCAGTCAGTGAAATCAAGGGTAAGGTGACCAGATGGTCACCTTTGTGAACCGGGACGGATGAATAGGCGGGCGGCTGCGCGCAGCCACAAGAGCGCACTGCCTTCTGGGGCGCTGCCATTTCCCGCCCTGTGACAGGCTGCGGCCACGTGCGCGGGAGGCTGCCACACTGCCTTGCACCCCGAAGGCAGTGTGGCAGCCTTCCAAAAATTGGGACAATTGAAATAACCCGCGGGACGCGGGACAAATTGTTTGAAGGTGGGATTGTCCCGCCAAAAGCGGGACGTCTGGTCAGCCTAATCAAGGGAGTGAGGCAGACAGAGGAAGTATAGGGATGTTGGGTGAACTGAGCAGTGCTCACAATGGCTTGTGCTGACAGAACCATTGCTAGTATTACATGAAACGGAATGTATTTGCTTCATGTTTTCTGATGGTGGTACGTCTGTTTTTATTTGACTTGATTTTTCAAATTGGGTATTTTTGCTCACCAGTGAAAAATAGTGGCTATATTCCTGGCTGTGGCGAATAAATGGGTACTGAAGTGATCCCCTTCGGGGATCGGGCGGTATAAAAGCCGAATTAATAAATAAAATAAATAAAAATAAAGCAAACTGCCTTCCGGTACTTTACGGCCAACAGAACTGATGGTGTGTTATGTATTTTGTGTTCTAGACACTATAAGAAGCGTTGCCAGGGCCGTATGCGGAAGCACGTTGGTGACCTGTGTCTGCAAGCTGGGATGTTGCAGGATTCGCTGGTACACTACCACATGGCCGTGGAGCTTCTCCGTTCTGTAAATGACTTTTTGTGGCTTGGAGGTAGGAATGGGTAGAAATAAGATACAGTTGAGTTTAGAACACCTTAAGACACCATCTGGGGGGCTTTTGTGATGCCTACCTGCTACAGCTTGAAGAGGAAACAATTAATATTTTAACTCAGAAAACTAAATGTATTTATTGGAGCTTTATTTATTTATTTATTTATAATTAATTTTATATACCGCCCCTCCCCCAAAGGGCTCTGGGCGGTGAACAACACAATGAAACAACAATTACATTAAAACCCCATTAAAACAATAAATTAACAAAATTACATTGGCGTCCAGCATAAAACTTTACTTTGTTTTGCTTCTGAAGTCCCCAGATGGGTATAGAGGTATTGCGGTGCTCCCTGAAATTTGGAATATGGGATAGCCATAACATCCTCTAACATTTTTCCTAACTTGAGTTGTCATCCCCACCTTCCCTCCCACACACAACTGAGTCTCTGAATTATTCTCTTAATATGAGCAAACCATCACTACGACTAGCCCATTTATTTATTTATTTATTTATTTATTTATTTATTTATTTATTTATTTATTTATTATTGTATTTATAAACCGCCCTCCCCCGGAGGGCTCAGGGCGGTGTACAGACAAATAGGTAGAGCACATTAAAATCAATAAAACCGAATTTAGATAGACATTAAATAATGGCTCTACGTCATTAAAACCAACCCCATTAAAAGCAGCGTTCTAACAACAAAATATCAGTGGCGTCCATCTACTAAATCCCCTCAGAGGGAAAGGAAGGGGGGGAAGGGACGGCATGGTCCATAGATGACATCAGAGGAAGGGGAAAGGCGGAGGGGGGGGAGCCATCAGCGGCCGGCCTCCCCGAAAGCCCGGCGGAACAGCTCTGTCTTGCAGGGAAGCACGTTGAATTCATGATGCGTCTTTTATAATGAATTCATGATGCGTCTTTTATAATGAATTCATGATGCGTCTTTTATTTATTAATTTAAATGTTTTTATCCCTCCGTTCCTCATGAGTCAAGGCGGCTTACAATAATAGTTAAAAACATTTTCCGTTAAAACAAAAAATAAAATAATAATAATAATAATAATAATTAGTAGTAGTAGTAGTAGTAGTAGTAGTAGTAGTATACCGCCCTATCCCCGAAGGGCTCAGGGCGGTGTACAGATAAAACATCAGCTAAAAACATACATATAATTAAAACAACAGTCATATCTTAAAACATCGCCCGCACCCTTACGAAACCCTCCTAATGCGAAATAATGGGTCCTGATGGTATTAGGGCCTATGGGGGTAAAGAGAAGGGGGCAGGGGCACCCTCAGTGGCCGGTCTCTCCAAAGGCCCGGTGGAACAATTCAGTCTTACAGGCCCTGTGGAAATCCCCAAGGTCCCACAGGGCCCGGACAGCTGGAGGGAGAGTGTTCCACCAGGCCGGCGCCAGAGCCGTGAAGGCCCTGGCTCGAGTGGAGGCCAGCCACGCCATTGAGGGGCCAGGGACCTCCAGTAAATTGGCCTCTGCTGAGCGCAGAGGTCGTGTTGGGACATATGGGGTAATGCGAAATAGCAAAACCCAAGGCTCTGGTTAATGCCAGACCGTCCACCCTAAGTGGTGGGGTATCCAGCAGATGGCTCTGCTTGGTGATCATCATTGGCACACAGATACATATGGAGGGAGATAGTTCTTCAAATATGTGAGTCCCAGGTCATGAAGGTCTTTAGAAGTCATCACCAGTCCCTTGAATTGAACTCACATGCAGACTGGCAGTCAAAGTAGCTGTTTCAAAATGGCCAATGTGTTTTCCCAGTGGTTAACCCCTGTAGTATTTCGCTTTTGTGGTTGTTTGTGGCATCAGCTACTTTCCCCTCTCCAAGTGCTGATGAATCCTAACTGCCTTGCTGTTCTGTTTACCTAAACCTGCCTCTTTGCCTATTACATTTAGAATAATTTGATTGGGCTGTAACACCACTGCCGTTTTAATCTCCCCCCCAACCTACAGCTGCTCTTGAAGGATTATGTTCAGCCTCTGTTATTTATCACTATCCTGGAGGCACAGGTGGGAAAGTTGGTCCTCGCAGGGCCCAAGGAAGCTCCGTTCCTGCAGAGGCAGGCAACAGGCACAGACCAGGTAAGACTTAAAATATATATTCTGTGTTGTAGGTTTTCTTCCCAGTCTGCTCGATGAATGATCTTTTGGTGACATGTTTTGATTTCTAGTAGTGCTCGCTGCAGCTATGGAGATGATTGGTCAGATCTCATGGTAAATTTCTGTGAAGAGAAGGATGGGGGAATTTTGCCAGTTTCCCCCTCATACTTTCCCCTCTATCCTTCAGGCATGGTATTCTGGGTCATTTTGGCCTACAGAGAGCAGGTCCAGTTCTGCTGGTGGAAATCCCTTCCATCAGCAGAAATTTACCATGGGATCCAAGCCTGTCTGCTCAGAGTGTGACCATCCTGCATGCTAACCTTTGTAGGATAGCTAGATTTGCGTCAAGTAGTCCCTTAGAGACCAACAAAATTTGGAGGGGGAGGGGGGGCAGTTAAGCTTTCCAGAGTCAAAACTCCCTTTGATAAATCTGACAAGGGAAGCTTTGACTCTCAAAAGCTGATGCCCCCAAAGCAAATTTGTCTCTAAGGTGCTAGTGGACTTTCGTCTAACTGTTCTACTGCAGGACAATATGGCTACCCTCTGAAACCTTTGTAGAATAATCATGCGAGTCTTATTTCGGCAGTGGTCTTGCTTCAGCAGTGGCGTAGTGGTTAAGAGAAGGTGTCCTCTAATCTGGAGGAACCGGGTTTGATTCCCCGCTCTGCCCCTTGAGCTGTGGAGGCTTATCTGGGGAATTCACGCCATTTGCTGGAGGTGGGTCATTTTGTGTTTCTCCATGAACTTGCCGTTGGCAGTCCTCGTGCTGCTCCTGGGATTGACATGGGCACTGTACAATAAGTCTGAATGACATTCATGTAACCACATTCCACTTAGCAAGAGTAAAGTATTCATTTTCCTAGCAAGAATATGTGATAGTTTGATTGGAGTTCTGACATACAATTTTGGTTTTTTTCTTTTGGTGAGTCAGAGTATAGCAAAACCAAGCTGTTCCGTAAGGGGAAGACATCCCTATATCATGACGAAAATGTCTTATAGTAAGACTTTGTCACATAAAAAAACCCCCTATATATGCATATCAGTGGTGGGATCCAAAAATTTTAGTAACAGGTTCCCATGGGTGATGGGATTCAAACTGTGGCGTAGCCCCAATGGGGCTGGGTGGGGCACGACGGGGGCGTGGCCGGGCATTCCGGGGGTGGGGCATTCCTGGGCAGGGCTGTGGCAAGGACGCAGCCGCTGGTCCTTGGGCGGGAAAGGAATGCACGCAGGCACAGGCTGCCACGCACGCCGGTGCACCTCCTGCTAGACTGCTTCAAGTTCTGTGAGCTACTACTGAGAGGAGGGGCGTAACGAAGGCAAAAATCCCAGTAGTTTCCAACAATATTGCAGTTACCTTAACAAGGTGTTAAGGGCTTATACAACCAAGGTCCGAGTCTGGTAGCCTTGTCTCCTCCAACTACATGAGGTCTGCTGCAGCCTCTTGCTGCTTTCAGTCTCCACCCCTTACTGGGTCAACCCATTCTGAGCATGGGGATTACACTAGGCCTCTGGGTGAGGCTTGAACTGCAATGAAAGACCAACAATTATCTAAAGAACTGAGAGCTGTCCTATTAAACAAATTAAATAATAATAATAATACTAAGCCAAGACAGATGAGTAAATGGAGTTTTATCCTCTGTTTGATAGAGGGGAGCACATGGCAGACTGACAAAGCTCTTTAATTCTGAAATGGCATGTGAAATTTCTGAAGAATTTTGAATGTGGTTGTTTAAGTGCTGACAATGATGAGTTTAAAAGAGCCTGCTGGTTATTGATCAGGTTGTTCAGTAACCAGCTGCCTGAGGTCTGTTGTGAAAAAGAAGTTGTACCCGATGACCAGATGGGGAGCTTCATACCTGTTGCAGGTGTTTCCCCCCCCTCCCCTTTGAAGCCACATCTGTGGGCAGTAATTTGTATGGAGTCACCTGCAGGGCTGAGAGATCCACGTAAAGCAACTGCACTTATCACAGCCAAAGAGCTGCACTGTGTGATGTGGACTGTAATAATGCCTGAAGCTAATGTTATTTATTAATAGATTTTGTAATGGATTTTAATTTATATTATATTTTTGTATAAGTGGAGTGCTATGTATTCACATGTACTCTGATTTTAAACTATTGGCTGGCCAAAAGGCCGTAATAAATATCTATCTATCTCACAGCCGTGGCAATTGGAGTGTCCCCATATTATATTCCAGACTCAGTGTTTTTGTAAGAACTTTATAACTACTTGCTTTTTTGCATGGTTAAAAGAGAAGTCTATTTTGGCAGTGCTGAAGGTTAATTCTATCCCTTTGGTTTCCCTCAGGGGCACAAGAAGTTCTCATTGATCCAGGTATATTTATAAAGTGTTTCGAAATATATTTTGTGGTTTTTTTCTAGCAGTAAATTTTTTTCCTAGCAGTAAATTGTTAAAGCATGGCGTTAGCATGGTTTGTCTGTATCTGTTTTCCCCAATGCACAAGCAGCCAATGTGTTGCCTCTTCCCAAGCCACGAGCAGTTGTACAGGAACTTATTTTTTAAAAAATTGATTTATCAAAGCATAAGCATGTTTTAGTTCAGTATAAATAGCATCACGTAATGTTGCAAAGTTCAGATGTGGATGACAAAAATCGGGCAAAACAATGGACATTGTTATCTGATGTCTATCTAATTCTCATAAAATCAATCAATTAAGCTGAGCTTCCCCTCTACCCTGAAGCTTTACAAAATTCTGCTAGTTGTGCAGTGATGGCTACTGTCAGTGGTGGGAACCTGTGAGAACCTGCTGGATCCCACCTCTGGCTACTGTCCATTTTTTGTTTAAAAGCCAAGTAGTGCTGGAAATTCAATGTTGCACTTTTTATTTACTGCTAATATTCTGGCTGCTGTCAATAGATTCTCGTGGAAGGAAGGGAGGAAGGAAGGAAGGAAGGAAGGAGGACAGGAGGACAGGAAGGAAGACAGGAAAGAAGACAGGAAGGAAGGAAGGACATTTCAAAAACAGAGAATGTGGTCCTCTGAATTGTCAATTGTTTCAACCCTTTATTTTAATGATGCAGGAGAGCTCCCTGTATACTTCATTGCAAAGTCTTCCTGCTCCCGCACCAGTTGCTTATTGAAATAAACTCCAGGCATCAGATTTTAAACACAAAGCACCAAATACAAACATTGGTGCAGTGGGTTGGTTCCAGTGGTTCTGCTATGTGATGGACCGACTGAATGCATCTTCCCTTAGCGGAAACGAACCACTGGGTACAAGTCAGTATTCGGAAGAAGTTGATTTATCACTTGGATCTCAGGACTTTCAGTGACTTTTCAAAAAGACTCCCTCCCCCCTTATTACTTTTCTTTTTGAAAGACCCCCTCCATTCCAGTTGCTTTTTGAAAAGAGGGTTTGTCTCTCAACCTAAACTACCTCGCAGGATGGTGGTTGTGAGGTTATGATGGAAGAGGGGATAACAGCATTATAAGCTGCTTTGGGTCCCCCACTGGGTTGTATAAATATGGAAACATCAAAAATAAAAAACAAATAATAGTAGACTATGGTTCACCAATAATGGATGATGCAGCTGTGTTGTTTTTGCAAGAGGTTATGTTCTGTACGCTTCCTTTGACAACCAATATATCCTTGCTGATTTTTCTTTGCGCCGTGTTTAAAAAGAAATCTCTCTGTAATGAGCCAATCAGTACGTTGTGAAATTATACATGTATTTTTCATTGGCTTTTCCAATTGGCAACTATTTTTTTTTTTAAAAAAAGTTTTGCTACCTGTTAAAATTTGCCCAAGGTGGAAATGTTTAATCCCTTGTGACCCAATTCCTTGTCTTCACTCTGACCTTGTTTGCAGCAAACGAGACCCGCTGTTAACCGGAAATTCCTGTTTCTCTTCGACGCAGGTGCCCTCACTTCAAATGGTATCAATGCAGATACTAGTACTGAAATAGGGCGTGCCAAGAACTGCCTCAGCCCTGAAGACATCATAGATAAATACAAAGAGGCCATTTCCTACTACAGCAAGGTAATGTCACTGCCTTATTCGAGGGCTGTTATTCAGTATGTGAAACAAAAATCAATTAACTTTCTGATGGATCTCCAGAGTTTGCAACCCCTCCCCCTAATTGGTATTCTTCAGCCAACCCCCATGCTTGGATTCAGGTCTATTTAAACTGAAGATGCAGAGATTGAACCAAGCAGACGCTCTTCCACTGAGCCTCTCCCCACAAAGAAATAGACCTGAATCCTAGCATGGGGGTTGGCTAAAGAATACCCTGGTCTGGACGAACACGACAACTTTGCATGCTTTTGAAATTTCATCAAGGTTATAGTGCTGCAGCTGTACTTTTTCCCTATAGAGTCCGGCATTATGTATAGTTGTTCTGAAAGGGTGAGGAGGCTTATAGTTGAATGCTGTTTTCGTCCACAATGACGCTGTCCTTGTTTCCTAGTACAAGAATGCCGGGGTGATTGAGTTGGAAGCCTGTGTGAAGGCCGTGAGAGTCCTGGCAATACAGAAGAGAAGTATGGAAGCCTCTGAATTTCTTCAGAATGCTGTTTATATAAACCTTCGTCAGGTGAGAGAGTAAATAAAGTAAAGCCTTTTACCACTCAGCAGTTGAACTTCGCTTACTGTCCTGCCTTAGGTGAGAAGAAAATGTTTAACATTTTGATGGCACATGTCTTGAAACGATCCTTTAGCTAAGCCTGAAGATGCTTGCCAAAGGTTAAAGGAACCAGGTATGTGCCAGTACAGAGAAAATGGCAAAAGTGGAACCTCCTATTTTGTGCTTTTAACCTCTCCCTCCCAAAACAGACAGCGCCAGTAAAAATAAATAATAATTTCAGGCCTGATCAATAGGAGTACGGGGTGGTGTGGTGGTGGTGTGGTGGTGGTCGAGGTGGTGGTGGTGGAGGTGGTGGTGGTGGAGGAGGAGGAGGAGGAGGATTTATATCCCCCGTTTCTCTCCTAGAGGGGCTTACAATCTCCTTGCCCTTCCCCCCCACAACAAACACCCTGTGAGGTAGGTGGGGCTGAGAGAGCTCCGAGAAGCTGTGACTAGCCCAAGGTCACCCAGCTGGCATGTGTGGGAGTGAACAGGCTAATCTGAATTCCCCAGATAAGCCTCCACAGCTCAGGCGGCAGAGCTGGGAATCAAACCCGGTTCCTCCAGATTAGATACACGAGCTCTTAACCTCCTACGCCACTGCTGGACATTGGTTCCGCATTGGTCGGACTTCACCTGGAATACTGTGTCCAGTTCTGAGCACCACAGCTCAAGAAGGATACTGACAGGCTGGAATGAGTCCAGAGAAGGACAACCAAAATATTAAAAGGTCTGGATCCATGCCCTACAAGGTGAGACTTAGGGAGCTGGGCATGTTTAGTCTGGAGAAGAGAAGATTAAGGGGGTAACATGACAGCCATGTTAACGGGGTAACATGAAGGGGGTAACATGACAGCCATGTTTAAATATTTGAAGGGAAATCATATTAATCATATTAAAGATGGAACAAACTTGTTTTCTACTGCTCCAGAGATTAGGACAAGGGGTCGTGGGTTCAAAGTACAGGGAAAGAGACGCCACTTAAACATTAGGAAGAACTTTAAGAACATAAGAACATAAGAACATGCCTGCTGGATCAGACCAGAGTCCATCTAGTCCACCACTCTGCTACTTGCAGTGGCCCACCAGGTGCCTTTGGGAGCTCACGTGCAGGATGTGAAAGCAATGGCCTGCTGCTGCTGCTGCTCCTGAGCACCTGGTCTGCTAAGGCATTTGCAATCTCAGATCAAGGAGGATCAAGATTGGTAGCCATAGATCGACTTCTCCTCCATCAATCTGTCCAAGCCCCTTTTAAAGCTATTCAGGTTAGTGACCATCACCACCTCCTGTGGCAGCATATTCCAAACACCAATCACACGTTGCGTGAAGAAGTGTTTCCTTTTATTAGTCCTAATTCTTCCCCCCGGCATTTTCAGTGGATGCCCCCTGGTTCTAGTATTGTGAGAAAGAGAGAAAAATTTCTCTCTGTCGACATTTTCTACCCCATGCATAATTTTATAGACTTCAATCATATCCCCCTCAGACGTCTCCTCTCCATGCTTAGAGGAATATTTTAATAGAGTTTCTCTTGCCAATTGTGATGCCCTTCTGAATTCTTAATTTTTCTGATGTTGGGGTGGCCCTGCTTAGTTTCTTCAAATAATTCAGAACCTTTTGAGATAACGTCACTATACAAGTTGTGACAGATTTCATTGCTCTTATACTTCACGCTGTCCACTAGGGGTCAGCAGTGCTGCACTCAAGATTGTCGCTAGTTGTTGCCGTAATTCTGTCAGGGTGAAATATTGCACTGCAGCCTCTGAGCTGCCCAAACAAAATAGATTTCTCTTGTGGGTTTATTTCGCTCTTACGCATGCCAGTCAGATATCAGAAATAATGACCCCTGGTGGGATTTGACACAACTATTCAAAGGAGAACCAGTAGTTTGGGCTACTTGTATTGTATGACGACGTGTAGCAAGATTCGTGTTGTTCCAACCTGAGTTGGGTTCTCAGCGAGATACATCCTACTCAACAATTTATAAAGTCAGAACTTTGAGCCGTGTAGGAAACTACAATGGCATTAGTCTGTTTTCTAAAGGTGGGTGGAATAACTTTCCATAATGTGGAAAGAACTTTCCCAATTTGGGGATCTGACTTTGTAGCACTTCTAGATTTGTGGCCATAGTCCACAATACCACTGTGTGGTTTGTCTGTCTTCTGCCATGTGTCAGAGATTTTCCATGCCATCTTAACAGTATATTTTCTCCAAAATACCAAGAAAAAACTTACCAGGCAAACTTGTGGCCATAAAAAAAAAGTGTGTGTATGTTTTTTTTAATTCCAGAGTAAAAGTATGCCATTTTCCTTGTTATTTTTCAAAAAAATATAATTTTCAGCTCTCCGAGGAAGAGAAAATTCAGCGCTACAGCATTCTCTCGGAATTGTACGAACGCATTGGATTTCATCGCAAATCCGCTTTCTTCAAGCGGGTTGCAGCTATGCAGTGCGTGGCACCGAGCATCACTGAGCCTGGGTGGAGAGCTTGCTACAGACTTCTTCTGGAGACCCTTCCTGGTTACAGCCTGTCTCTGGACCCCAAGGACTTCAGCAAAGGTACAAGTGGTCTGAAAGAGGGGGAGGGCAGGCATCAATCTCACCCAGCTTTTTTTGCAGCAGGGTGGTGGTGGAATATACTGAAAAAATATACACAGGTCAGATTTATTTTTAAAAAATCAAGTGTTGAAGAGGATGCAAGCCCGTCTGTCGATCAGATTTGTCAGTTTACACAGTGTCAGGCTCTCGAACGTGGAAATAACAGAGACCGTAGGAAAGTCCTAAAGCAGTTTATTTCTGCAACGCGTAGAGTAACAAAGAAAGCTGAATCTAAGCTCTCCAGCTTAGGCCGTTTCCGCACGGCGGTGGAAGGGGTCGGGTTGGCGAGGATGACGCCGACCCAACTGCTCTGGGACCATTCGCATGAACGGTCCCAGAACCTCCCAGAACTGCGCCGTCGTCAGGCCGACCTACCTGTCCTGCGGCCCTCCGGCACGGCGGCGAGGCCAGGGGACACCCCCCCTGCCCTGCACGACTGCTCTGGAGTCGCAGGGCAGAGGGGGCTTGTCCCCAGGCCTTGGCGATGCGCCGGAGGGCCGCAGGACAGGTAGGTCGCCTGGACATGGGGGGAGGGAAGGCGCCGTGGAGCCGTTGCCATTCGCACGGCAGCGGCTCCAAGCTGCCGTTTTCCAAAAACCTCGCTGGGGAAGCGAGGTTGGAAAACAGCGGCTTAGCGCTGCTCGGGCGGAGCAAGGGCGGCGCGGCTGCAAAGCAGCTGTGCCCCCTGTGTGAACGGCTCCCTGGGGACGGCGTTTTTGCCGTCCCCAGGGTGCCGTATTCCGCCCGTGCGGAAGGGGCCCTAGATCCAGAGATTATATCCTTCAACCCCCACCCCCCATTTGACCCACATCAAATGTGCTTTACAAATTCTGCAACATTTGCACTACAGAGCTTCAAAGAACCTGGGAACCGTTTGCACCTTCTTGCAGGAGAGCTGGCACCAGGGGATTGCCAAGAAGGGGAGCGGGAAACAGGAAAGCATTACAGGAAAACATTTGCAATTCTTACACAGCGAGACATCTGGGCACTGACAGGCTAGGTCCTGACACACAGATGTTCATGAGGGAAACTTGAGCAAGCAAACGAGAATTTTAAGATGTTGGGCAGGATAGGATAGGGAAGCGGCTCTTCTACCTTTCCAGTGGTAGGCCTTATAACAGCAGATTCTCTGGTAGATTTAAAATCTTCAATTTCAAAGGTCTGCCCTGCGTTGGAGGAGAGAACATTGGCAAGGTGCCATTTCAGTATGGGCAGTTCACAGCAAGAGCCACAGCCCGGGTGCCATTCCGAAAACACTAGGGCAATGCTTGAAACATCCTGAAATCGACAAAATCAACATCCGTCAGATTCAAAAGGCATCCTTCTGGAATCCGTACAAATACTGTGGCGACACGTTACAACGTCCTAGGCCTCTGGGTGGGGCTTGAACTGTAACGAAAGGCCAACAACCAACTAAGGAACTGGCAGCCGTAATATTAAACAGACAGCGTGGTATAGTCTAATCTGGAGAACCGGGCTTGATTCCCCTTTCTGCCACTTGAGCTGTGGAGACTTATCTGGTGAACCAGATTAGCCTGTGCACTCCACCGCACGCCAGCTGGGTGACAGTTCTTCGGAGGTCTCTCAGTCTCACCCACCTCACAGGGTGTTTGTTGTGGGGGGAGGGGGAGGGAGAGGAGATTGTGAGCCCCTTTGAGCAGGAGAGAAACGGGGGATATAAATCCAAACTCCTCTTCTAAACAACGTTATATTATTTTTAACAGAATAATAATAACAATATCAGCACCTGTTATGATTTAAGGTAACAGAGGCTCATTCCGCTTGTGTGCTCCAATGAGTCAGAGGGCTGTGCTGGAGGGCCACCCAAACCAGAGAGGCCTCTGATGAGGAGCCAGACTAAATGTGCCCAAAACCCAAAACCATGGTGAAGACCGGATCGGTCATCGCCCGGGTCAACAAGGACCGCGTCTAGTGCTGGAGTACCTGGGCACTTGGCGGAAAATGGGCTACAGGACTCAGGATCTTCAGCTGAGCAACCAGGGCTGAAGACTGCAGGGCTACTGGAAGTACCGAACAAACGTCGAAAATATTCGTGTGCAGAGAACAGAGAAATTATTATTATTATTATTATTATTATTATTATTATTATTATTATTATTATTATTATTATTACTACTACTACTACTACTACTACTACTACTACTACTACTACTACTACTATTATTATTACTATTATTATTACTATTATTATTATTATTTATTGGGTTTATAGACCGCCCTCTCCCGGAGGGCTCAGGGCGGTGTACAGTATAGATAGAGCACAATCAATTTAAAATACAATAAATATGAATTAAGATGGCTCTAATAAAAATAAACCCTACCCCATTAAAATGCAGCTTATAAAATTAATATTAATGCTAGCTCAAGATGGCGCCTGCTATCAATTCCCTCTCATTTTAAACTGCTTTCAGTGCTCTTTGAAGCTGTGCGGAATGGCAAAATCCACTTGCAAACAGTTGTGAAAATGGTTTGAAAACACATTATTTTGCGTGTGCGGAAGGGGCCAGACAGTTTTGTATGTTTTTGTATGTTTGTACTTCTGCAAATAAGTTAGGGTCCCCAGCCCACTAGCAAGGAAAACAGGGATAGTGCACACTAAATAAATAAATAGGGCTGATCATTCAATAAATCCAAATGGCCAACCCTGCCCCCCAAAATCATTCTTGCCCTGGGAAACAAACACAGGCTATTCGGTAGGCTATTCCTAACTGCCTGTGAGGTAGGGAGATTTAGAAACCCTGACCTCTGCAGTTCCAACTTTGCAAAGGAGGGGGTCCTGAATGCAGCAGGTCAGCTGAGCCAATCCCCACAGCATTCAGCTGTGCGAAGCTTGTATTTTTCAGGTTTAACTTCAAACACCCACCCCGCATGTATTAGCTGTCCTGAAAATTTTCAAGTCTTTTAAAGCCCAAACTGAAAATTACCAGGAAAAATACTTGCTCACCCAGTGAAGAAATAAAAGCCTTTCTATTTATTTGTCCTAAACTCATTGCTTTTCAACTTTGTGGATCTCAGGGCAGCTTACAATGCAAATAAAAAAACCCAATTATTAAAAAACACACATAAAAGACCTATAAATAATTGAATAAAAACTAAACTAGCCAAGTGCAGTTCTTTAAGGACAGGCACAGTTAACATTGAGGCCCTTAGTTTATGACCAATATTACTCTGAATATCTGGTGCCTTGGAATTGATGTTATCCTCATATCCTTTTGCAAAGTACAGTGTGGGCTGTCCCCGTTGAATCTCATGTCCCTGAGTGAGTGGTTTGGAAGGTCCACTGAATTAATGCCTTTCAGCTATTTTATTATTCCACTTGGCCAACTAGAAGAAGAAGAAGAGTTTCGATTTATATCCCCCCTTTCTCCTGTAAGGAGACTCAAGGGGGCTTACAAACTCCTTTCCCTTCCCGCCCCCCACAACAAACACCCTGTGAGATGGGTGGGGCCAAGAGAGCTCCGAAGAACTGTGACTAGCCCAAGGTCACCCAGCTGGCATGTGTTGGAGTGCACCAGATAAGCCTCCACAGCTCAAGTGGCAGAGCGGGGAATCAAACCCGGTTCTCCAGATTAGATACACGAGCTCTTAACCACTACACCACGCTGGCAGTCCTCCACTTAATTAATCCGTTCATTCCTGACATTTCCCCCCAGTGGGGACCCAAGGCAGTTTACATTGTTCTCGTCTCCTCCAGCTTATCCTCACAATGACCCTGTGAGGTAGGTTAGACTGACTGGTCCAAGGTCAACATGCTTCCATGGTGGAGTTGGGATTCAAAAGCAAATCTTCAAGATCCTAGTCACACTTAACCACTAAACTACCATGTTCCTGTAATTAAGCAAATCTCTTTTCATTTAATTTCATTTAAAGTCTTCTTTGAAGGTTTTTAAACAGAGGCTGAATGAACATATGTCAGGAGCAGAGGTGGGATCCAGCAGGTTCTCACAGGTTCCCGAGAGTAGGTTACTAATTATTTGTGTGTGCCGAGAGGGGGTTACTAATTGGTGATTTTGCCACATGATTTTTGCCTTAGTTACGCCCCTCCTCTCAGCAGTAGTGCGTAGAACTTGAAGCAGTCTAGCAGGAGGTGCACCGGCGTGCGTGGCAGCCTGTGCCTGCGCGCATTCGTTTCCCGCCCAAGGACCGGCGCAGCAGCTGCGTCCTTGCCACAGCTCCGCCCAGGAATGTCCCACCCCCGGAATGCCCAGCCACGCCCCCGTCGTGCCCCGCCCAGCCCCATTGGCGCTACGCCACAGTTTGAATTCCACCACCATGGGAACCTGTTACTAAAATTTTTGGATCCCACCACTGGTCAGGAGTGTTTTGATTGTGTGTTCCTGCATGGCAGGGGGTTGGACTGGATGGCCCTTGGGGTCTCTTCCAACTCTACGATTCTGATTCTTCTAAAACTGACTGTTTGGGGTATTTTGTGATGTAACACATTTCTACCTTTCTAAAAGGAACGCATCGTGGCTGGGCAGCTGTGCAGATGCGTTTGCTTCACGAGTTGGTGTATGCATCTAGAAGAATGGGAAACCCAGCGCTTTCAGTTCGGCATTTATCTTTTCTCCTGCAGACCATGCTGGATTTTCTTTCTGATCAAGGTGTGTGTATATGTTTATAATTACATATATGTGGGATGTGTATGTGTATGAGTATTTTAACTGAAATTAAAATGTATGGTGTTGTGAATGTACAGTATTAATAGATGTATAAGATTATTTGTGTAAGGTGGAGTCCAAACTGCTTTGTATATATGGTGGTAGTAGGGAATGCTGTCAAGTCACAGCTGACTCATCCCAATGGGATTTTCAAGGCAAGAGACGTTCAGAGGTGGTTTGCCATTGTTCTACTCCGCTTGGGCTGAGAGAGTTCTGAGAGAACGGTGGTTCAGATTGGAGCCAGCCGCTCTTAACCACTACACCACACTGACTCACTTTTGTATATATACCAGTCTGAAATCTGTTCTGTGTGACTTTTTAAAAACTTGTGTTCTTTCATCCTCAAGCTCTTCCCATTGTATCACAAATCTGCTCTGTTTCAGAAGTGGCTTAACACGTGTCATGAGTTTGACAGGTGGTAGAGTAGGTGCTTCTGTCTTTAAAAAAAATGTCTGTTCGGCCACTCTTATATGGTCAGTGAACATAAGAACATAAGAAGAACATAAGAACTAGCCTGCTGGATCAGACCAGAGTCCATCTAGTCCAGCACTCTGCTACTCACAGTGGCCCACCAGGTGCCTTTGGGAGCTCACGTGCAGGATGTGAAAGTAATGGCCTGCTGCTGCTGCTGCTGCTCCTGAGCACCTGGTCTGCAATCTCAGATCAAGGAGGATCAAGATTGGTAGCCATAGATCGACTTCTCCTCCATAAATCTGTCCAAGCCCTTTTTAAAGCTATCCAGGTTAGTGGCCATCACCACCTCCTGTGGCAGCATATTCCAAACACCAACCACACGTTGTGTGAAGAAGTGTTTCCTTTTATTAGTCCTAATTCTTCCCCCCAGCATTTTCAATGAATGCCCCCTGGTTCAGTGGTTTGCCAAACTGACTTTTAATACTGGTTTAATTCCTAGGTTGGATTTGATTGATGACTATCTCATTGAAGTGATGTTTTTGTGCTACAGTATAATTTAAAAGCACAAAACTATATAGACTGTGGTCCCATGTCTCTATTCCGCTTGTCTAGCGCTGGACTCGTTATGGGCTCAGTTCTCAAGCGTCCAGAGTTTTCCATTCGTTTTCCGCTGTCGAAGTGCCTGGTGCCAGAGGAATGTGTTTCGCAGCAGAGGAGTAGTCCCATAACAGATGGCAACACTGCTCAAGCAGAAGGGAGATGCCGGATTTAACTTGTAAAACATAGGAGGTGGTTTGATGAGAAATTAATACTTGCACTGCTTCAGTATGTTAAACAAATAGCGTCGGTGTTGTGACATGTCGTAAGCACTGGCGTTTCAACAGAATTAAGGTTTTGTTTGACGTAAAATGCTGCTTTTCTTTTCTAGTGTCTTTTTTCTACCCTGTCAAAATACCAGAAGTGTTCTTAGTTTTAAATTGTGCAGTTGGTTTTAGCGACGAGTAAGATAAATGAGAACTCAGATCTACTGCATAACGGCCTTTTGAAGGATCGCAGCGCAGAGATGGTTCAAAGGCTGCTTTGTGTGGTTGCCCTGTTGTAATTTGATTTAAGCCACTTGGACAAAATAGTTTGCTTCAGATTGGAGATATTTTTGTTCTGAGTTGGGTGATCCTGTGCTAGAACCAATGGCTGGCATTCGCTGGTTCAGTTCACAACATGAAATTCAGTTCCACCTTTGCCCTTGTTGGCTCTCCCTAATCTTCTCCCGCATCTGCCAGACTTCCTTGCTGTCAATATCCCATCCCTCCTACCCTTTCTAAACCAAAAAAAGAAAAGAAAAGAAAAAGGGCAGGGTGTCATTTTTTTTCTTTTGTTGATTTGTTCTTCATTTTCTCTTTCCATCTTTTCAACCATTGTACCCATCTTCTTAAGTCCGTCCCCTAACTGTATCATAAATCTTTATTGGTTTCAAAATTATAAAAACAAACATAAAACACACATAAATTACATAGTTTACATTTCTTCCGTATTCTACTGTAACAAATATTAACTTATTTTACTTCCTCATTATTACAGTCTTAAACTTAAGTCTCAAATTAATTCCTAATTTTGTATAGCCATTTTTCTTTTTTCTTTACTTCATTCAAAGCTTAAAGACAAATTTCTATTATATTTATATACACTTTAACTTTGACATAAACTTGGAACTATATCATCATTCTTTCCTTTTTTCATATATTTCAGCAGTGGATCCCAATCTTTTAAGTATTTGTCGATAGATTTTTGGTTGATTATAGATGACAATTTATCATGTCCAAGATATTCTATTAACTTATTCATCCAATCTCTTTCCTCTGGGAGGTCTTCACTTTTCCATTTTTTTGCAATTAATGTCCTTGCTGCTGATATCATATATTGAAAAAATTTCCTATGTTTGATTCTTATCCCTGGATCTGTAATGTTTAATAGAAAAGTTTCTTTTTTCAATTCAAATTGATATCCCAGTATTTCTTGTATTTTTTCATGAATTTTCATCCCCTAAGTAGTCTCATTCCTTTTGGTAATTCTGGGCCCTTGTTGCAAAACATCACCTGCTGCTCATTCTGTATATCTTTGCTCCCACGGACTTGTGTGAGATTTCCTCACACCCTGCCGAAACTGCCTTATATCTTGTTATCACTCCAGGCACTGGCCAGGCTCAGACTTCCTGACTTTCAGAAACAAAACTACAATGGGAGCCTTGAGCTCTGAGAGAGTCAGCGTGGTACAGTGGTTAAGAACAGGTGCACTCTAATCTGGAGAACCAGGTTTGATTCCCCACTCTGCCGCTTGAGCTGTGGAGGCTTATCTGGGGAACCAGATTAGCCTGTGCACTCTCACACACGCCAGCTGGGTGACCTTGGGCTAGTCACAGTTCTTTGGAGCAGTCTCAGCCCCACCCACCTCGCAGGGTGTTTGTTGTGGGGGAAGGAATGGAAAGGAGATTGTAAGCCCCTTTGAGTCTCCTTACAGGAGAGAAAGGGGGGATATAAATCCAAACTCTTCTTCTTCCATTAGTACTTAACTTGGTACTGAGTCTCCACATCACTGTCTTTGTTTTAGGCTTTGAGTGTTCATTTAGTGTTCATTTGAGTGTTCATTTAGTGAGTAGTCATTTAGAGTTCTCCCAATGCCATGATTTTCAAACTTCGTTACATTCCACTTGCTTTGGATTCCTGCATTCTCATTAACTTCATTCATAATTGGCACCTGAGAGGGAAAAGCAGTCTCAGTTCTGGAAAGTGGGAAATTTCTTTCATGCGGCTTCAGGAATTGTGTGTGTGTGTGTGTGTGTGTGTGTGTGTGTGTGTGTGTGTGTGTGTTTGCCATCAGGAGAGGCTATAGTTTTATTTTCCAGCTCACTGGTCAGCAGTAGTTGCAAAGTGCCACTTGGGTTTAGCTGTGAATGTCACAAGTTATATAGGGCGGTTGTGAAAATATATATATTTTTTGCGACTTTTGCAAGTTATTGATTCAAAGGCTGAAATGAAAAAAAAATGTAATCAGACTGAGCGGGGAATCTGGTACAGATGAATGCCTGGCATTAATTCATGAATGAAATGAAGGATGCTTTATCTGACACATGGCTAATGAGTTAGCTTATTGTGCTAAAAAAAAAAAAAGTTGGTTAATTGAAAGTGCCTGCAACTTGCCTTTGCATAACTCAGGAAGCTTTCTCCTAGTGTCAGGCAGTTAATTACAATAGTGAGAAACTGAACAAAGTCAGTTTTGTGACATAGGCTTGGCTTGATGATATAATTAAGAACATAAGAACAAGCCAGCTGGATCAGACCAGAGTCCATCTAGTCCAGCTCTCTGCTACTCGCAGTGGCCCACCAGGTGCCTTTGGGAGCTCACATGCAGGACGTGAGAGCAATGGCCTTCTGCGGCTGTTGCTCCTGAGCACCTGGTCTGTTAAGGCCTTTGCAATCTGAGATCAAGGAGGATCAAGATTGGTAGCCATAGATCGACTTCTCCTCCATCAATCTGTCCAAGCCCCTTTTAAAGCTATCCAGGTTAGTGGCCATCACCACCTCCTGTGGCAGCATCTTCCAAACACCAATCACACGTTGTGTGAAGAAGTGTTTCCTTTTATTAGTCCTAATTCTTCCCCCCAGCATTTTCAATGGATGCCCCCTGGTTCTAGTATTGTGAGAAAGAGAGAAAAAATTGCAGTGAAATACTCTCTTTTCTGTGTGCATTTTATCTTACGACATATTGGGAATGTCTTGAAATAGACCAGCCATAAGTGTATTTGATACCTAAGTTATTAGTGTATTTGATACCATCAGTGTATTTGATACCTAAGTTATTAGTGCACACTCTCTCTTTTAAATGTAAATATAAAAAAGAGCCAGCATAGTGTAGTGGTAAAGTGTTGGACTCACACCTGGGAAAGGAGCCACAAAGGTTGGGCTGGAAACCAGGTTCAAATCCACGTTTGTGCCATGGAAACCATGAGCTGTGGGTTCTTATCTGGAGAATTCAGATTAGCCTGTGCACTCCAACACAAGCCAGCTGGGTGACCTTGGGTTAGTCACAGTTCTTTGGAGCTCCCTCAGTCCCTCTACTTCACAGGGTGTTTGTTGTGAGGGGGAAGGGAAAGGAGTTTGGAAGCCCCTTTGAGTCTCCTTACAGGAGAGAAAGCGGGGATATAAATCCAACTCTTCTTCTTCTTAGAGAATAATTAATTAGGTGTGATTCATAAGAACATAAGAATGAGCCTGCTGGATCAGACCAGAGTACATCTAGTCCAGCACTCTGCTACTCGCAGTGGCCCACCAGGTGCCTTTGGGAGCTCACATGCAGGATGTGAAAGCAACGGCTTGCTGCTGCTGCTGCTCCCGAGCACCTGGTCTGCTAAGGCATTTGCAATCAGAGATCAAGGAGGATCAAGATTGGTAGCCATTCAGTTCAAAAGTTGCTTAGGATCCAACTACGTGTCTTCACATATTGCAGTTTTTAGACAGAAGTGATGGAGAATTTCTCTCTCTTTCAGAAAAGAAAGATGTGACGCAAAGTTTAGAAAATTATACCTCCAAATGTCCTGGGACCATGGAATTCATTACCCTTCCAGACGGCTTGAAGCTTCCACCTGTTCCATTCACGAAACTACCCATTGTAAGGTAAGTCAGTAGTTCAAGAAGCTGCATTTACAACTCACAGACGTCTGAATAAACGGCAGCCAGCCATATTATACCCACCAGGTTTTCGGGATATGCACCTGGAAGGGTAACATGTTCCTCATGACCAATGTGCAGTCCTCCTGCATATCACCACAGTAGTAGTGTTTTTCAGATCTCCAGAATACCAGAGCCTGTTATCTCGTAAGCAGTTGCTGTGCTGATATAACCCTTGCTTAAATGGCAGTTGATATTGCATTTTATTTCTTAACAGTCCATCTCTGCCAGTTCAATAACTCCCAGACAGGCAGCCCCGTCTAAGGGACCGGTCCCGCCACTCCCTTACCTGCTTTCCGGCGGCACAGGAAGGCTGAAAACCTGGTAAAGCCTCTTTGGGAGCAGCAGTGGCGTAGGAGGTTAAGAGCTCATGTATCTAATCTGGAGGAATTAAGCCCACCCTGTTTGTTGTGAGGGGGGAAGGGCAAGGAGATTGTATGCCCCTTTGAGTCTCCTGCAGGAGAGAAAGGAGGGATATAAATCCAAACTCTTCTCTTCTTCCTCTTGCCACTGAGAAGCCGCTGTTCGGCTCCATAGACATACACTACTCTTTTTGGTGGTGTAAGTCTAAGGCCCCACCTGCTGGCATAATGCAGTGAATGGCTAGGGGGAAAATTGACCGACCTGCCCCTCCTACACCGGCAGTAGTGGCAGGGTTTCTGGAACGCTGAGTCACTCCTTGCGCCGCTTCTCAGCACTGTGGAGGGCTGTAACGGCCACACACCGGCAGAATTGCCCCTCTGCCAGGGTAAGTGCCACGAGGAGGGTAAATATGTCGGCACAGCCGTGCACTGCTCACCCCCTCCCTTTGTATGGGGCTGTTAGTTGACTCCTACAACCCACTTAAACTGAAAAAGCCAAAAAAAAGTTGAATGAAAAGTATGTATGCATCCTTAAAAAGGCAGCCATATATACACTTTAATAAGCAAATAATCTCACGTCAGTAAAATTCATAAAAATGCTAATTGTTAGAATAGAACAAATTACCATAGAATAAATTTATAAATAGTGTGTTTGTCTACATATCACACCTATTTTGTGTTAGTGAACCTCTCATAAAAATTGCTGAAATAACCTTTGATTCTTTGTTTTATTTTAAATGTATTAGTGCTTTTAATGTCATTGACTTTGTGAGATTATTTATTCATGATTATGTATAATTGCTTTTAAAGAATGGATATACCCATTTCTTCCCAACAGGCTTTGCCCCGTTTCACTCATTCGACATCCCAGTTTGCTTTGCTGATGCACCAGTGGTTACTTTGAACTGGTCCATAATGCTTCGGGTCCATTCAACGGTTTATTTTAAGAATGCTGATTTAATGTACTTTGCCTATTAATGATTCTTATTGCAGCAACATTTTAAGATGGGTCATTAAGATGTTTCTGTTGGTAACACATACAGATCATATTTTATATTCACAAAGAGTTCTAAATTACTGTAAATAGTATTGCTGCACATATTTGGCCTCTTTTTTTAGAACCTGGATTTGGCATTCTTTAAAAAGAAATGTCTGTTTGCAACCATCTGGTAAACTGCTAGGAAGGAGTTTTTGGTGGCAATTGCTGCCATGGTTTGCTTAGTTCAGTCTGAAGCACAGGTTGCTGTATTGAAATAGAGTACCCAGAAGGCATTTCTTTGTTGACCTGAGCAATGGAAAAGGCCAAGGCTTCTAACTGTATAGCAAGCCTGGTTACTCTAAGGGCACTTTCGCACAGGCAAATTAATGCACTTTCAATCCACTTTCAATGCGAAATAGCAAAATCCACTTGCAAACAATTGTTAAAGTGCATTGAAAGTAAATTGAAATTGCATTATTCTGCATGTGCAAAAGTGCCCCAAGAGCATGTTAATGCTGACTAATAACAGGGACATACATTGCTCACTCTAGTTCCCTTGTGTGACTTAGGATCTGTAGTAGTTGTAAATGGTTAGCTCTCTGCTATAGAAGAGCAAGATTCAATTGCAGTAGCACCATAAATACCAACAAGGTTTTTGGGATATCAGTCTTAAAGGGTCGAAACTCCCTTCAACAGATACGTGGAAACTTCATTGGTCTTTAAGGGGTTACTGAATGCAAAACCTACCCAGCCCTGCCAGATCTGGCGCAGAAGGGCATTGACTTTCGAAACCTTATTCCCTGGAAATCTTGCTGGTCTTCAAGGCATTAGTGGACTTGAATTTTGTCCAGTCCCCAGCAGGACTTCCTGGAGGGCAATTTAGTAGCGATTTCTAATATTTCCTTGCAGCTTACCTTGTTTCTTTCTTTTCACTGCATCAATCATTTTAATTCTCTCTGCTAAGTGACAATTTGCTTATAGAGTTTAACAAGCCTGTATTAAAAATGGTCTTGCTGTTCATCATTTTAACAGATCTGTCAAGCTCTTAAACCTCCCCGTCAGCCTTCGACCGCAAAAAATGAAAAGCTTGCTGGGCCAGAACATGTCAACCAAGAGTCCCTTCATATATTCTCCAATCATTGCTCACAATCGCGGAGAGGAGAGAAGCAAAAAAATAGGTGCGAATATGATTTCTGATCCTTACTGTGTTTTAAAATGCGCCCCACTTCTGCATGCGGTATGCCACCGCCACTTGCTGGCAGGCTGGCTTTTATTCTGCAAATTGAATCAAATGGCTATTGCCAGTTTTTGGATCAATAGGCTATTTCCTCCTCTTGATTATAAAACTGACTAGACAACTTGGCACAAATGTCTTGCATCCATCTTGGCTTTGTTTCAACTTCCCAGTGTGTTAGGTTAGTGCTGTCTTTTTAAAGGGCACAAGTAGCCTAAAGTTTTTTTTTTCGTGGAAATAATTCAAGATGACTACAAGAACATCACATTCTTTCCCCCCTCCTCTTTCATACCTGAATTCGTACCTGTCCGGACGCGAGCCCCAGCGCGGCGCCCAGACTTGTTCCGCGGCCGCACGAGCCTGCGGCCCTGTTCGCGGCAGGGGAAGAGGCGACTCGCTGCCAAGCTGATCCGCCGCCACCCAGCCCCGATGGGAAGCCTCCGCCCCGACACGGCGATTCACTGGCACCTGGACCGGACGCCATGTCGATACATCGACCTACCAATCCTTCAGCCGGGCGATCAGCCGATCCGTCGCCACAGACGCATCAGGCCGAGGGACTGCGGGGGCGGGGCTCTGAGCCCGGCTGGGCTCGCCCAGTCTCAGCTGAGCCTGATCAGGGGAGACGACAGCTGGGACGAGGCAGGGAGATGAGGGGAGGAAGGGGATATAAGGGGGTGGGAAAGGAGGCTCAGGGGCATTGTCTGAGGGAAGAGGGTGGAGGAGAGAGCTGTGTAGAGGCAGGGAAAGAGGAGGGTGTAGCCCAGGAGGGCAGGGACTGGTATCCCAGTGGTGCTGGGGAACTCCTGCTGGGTCCCGACCCTGTGAAGATGCAACAGGGGAGGGAGAGTGGGGAGCCCAGTAGGCGGGATAGCCCTCGCTCTGTGAGGCAACGGGGCAGGGGAGGAGAAAAGGTGTCAGGGTACGCCTAGCGCTGAGGCACCCTGTGGGCGAGGTTATTTAAGATCTCGGCTGGGGAGGAAAACCCCCAGGTAAAGGGAGGAGGGACGGCACACTCGCCCTAGGGGGATGGGCGGTCAGGGTAGGCGCCACAGTACCTTATTTAAAGCCTGGGAACTGTGATGAGAACGACAGGCTCCAGGTCACCCAACACGCTTCATGACAAGCTTGCCATCCAGATTCCGCCGTGAATTCCTGATCCGTACCTTACTGAAAGCCTGGGAACCCGTGTCATTCAGATTCGTGCTCCCACCGTTACATCACACTAGATCTGCAAAAATAAGAATGCTGGCAAACGTTATAGTAGATTTATAGTTTTTGAAATAGTTTGTGTACATTTTCTCACCAAACTTCACACCAGCTCTGCAGTGAAGGCCACCATTATTATTCCAATATTGAAAACTAGCGCTGTGCCTGCTTGTCCCAGTTGCAATATTTTACAGTTGTTTGAACACTGAATGGTGCCCCAGGTGTGCCTTCCTCCAGGTGGGGTCCTGGAATTGCAACTGTTTCCCATACTACCAAGATCACTTCCTGTGGAGAAAAGGGCTCCTTTGGAGAGTGGGCTCTGTGGCATTATACTCTGCCCTCCCTTACTGCCACCATGGCTTCCTGTTCTAAAACTCGGGGGTGGGGGTGGTTCCGTGTAGGCCGGGGTGTTCTGATTCCTTTCGTGTTCCGTGCTGGAACTCCTTCAATCATCTTGAATCGGGTGGCCAATTTTGAGGTGCCTAGCTTCATTTTCTGTGGGATTATGTCCACCAAAGTTGTATGACCAATGGATCCTTTTATTAGTATAGGTGAGGGGTTCAGTCCTGTTTGGCCTTACATCAGCTGGTAACTGAGAAGAAGAAGAAGAGTTTGGATTTGTATCCCCCCTTTCTCTCCTGCAGGAGACTCAAAGGGGCTGACAATCTCCTTGCCCTCCCCCCCCACAACAAACACCCTGTGAGATAGGTGGGGCTGAGAGAGCTCCGAGAAGCTGTGACTAGCCCAAGGTCACCCAGCTGGCGTTTGTGGGAGTGCACAGGCTAATCTGAATTCCCCAGATAAGCCTCCACAGCTCAGGCTGCAGAGCAGGGAATCAAACCCGGTTCCTCCAGATTAGATACACGAGCTCCCAACCTCCTACGCCACTGCTGTGGGTTTCACTTCAATCACCACCACAGCCGTTATCCTCCTAGGTGACATTTAGTGAAGCAGCATGGTGTAGCGGTTAAGAGCGGTGGCCTCTAATCTGGAGAACCAGGTTTGATTCCCTGCTCCTCCACCTGAGCGGTGGATTCTTATCTGGTGAACTGGATTGGCTTTCCCTCTCCTATAAGCCTGCTGGGTGACCTTGGGTCGGTCACAGTTTGTTCACAACTCTCTCAACCCCACCTACCTCACACGGTGTCTGTTGTGGGAAGGGAAATGAGTTTGTAAGCTGCCTTGAGTCTCCTTACAGGAAAGAAAGGCATGGTATAAATCCAAACTCTAGGGCCGTGGTGGCGAACCTTTGGCACTCCAGATGTTATGGACTACAATTCCCATCAACCCCTGCCAGCATGGCCAATTGGCCATGCTGGCAGGGGCTGATGGGAATTGTAGTCCATAACATCTGGAGTGCCAAAGGTTCGCCACCACGGCTCTAGGGGATTGGTGTCAAACTCGCGGCCCTCCAGATGTTATGGACTACAGTTCCCATCACCCCCGGAAGGGGATGATGGGAACTGTAGTCCATAACATCTGGAGTGCCAAAGGTTCGCCACTATGGCTCTAGGGTATAGGTGTCAAACTCGCGGCCCTCCAGATGTTATGGACTACAGTTCCCATCATCCCCTGCCAGCATCATGCTGGAAGGGGATGATGGGAACTGTAGTCCATAACATCTGGAGGGCCACGAGTTTGACACCTGTGCTCTAGGGTTACCATCCTCCTGGTGGGGCTTGGGGGCTTTCTCCTGAAATTACAACTCTTCTCCAGACTTCAAAGATCAGGAGAAAACAGCAGTGTTGAAGGATGGACTCCAGGGCATTATATCCTGCTGAGGCCCCTCTCCAAACTCCACCCCTAGTGTGGTGTAGTGGTCAAGAGCAGGTGCACTCTAATCTGGAGAACCGGGTTTGATTCCCCACTCTGCTACTTGAGCTGTGGAGGCTTATCTGGGGAGCCAGATTAGCTTCTGCACTCCCACACGTGCCATCTGGGTGGCCTTGGGCTAGTCACAGTTTTTCCAAGCTCTCTCAGCCCCACCTACCTCACAAGTGTTCGTTGTGAGGGTGGGGGGAGGGGAAGGGAAAGGAGATTGTAAGCAGCCTTGCGTTCCTTTCTTACAGGAAAGAAAGGCATGGTATACATCCAAACTCCTCATCTTCTGAGTTGGTGATTCCACTGAAACTCCCAAGTTTGGAGTTTTTTTTGGACTTATATCCCCCCTTTCTCTCCTGCAGGAGACTCAGAGGGGCTGACAATCTCCTTGCCCTTCCCCCCTCACAACAAACACCCCAGTAGGTGGGGGCTGAGAGAGTTCCGAGAAGCTGTGACTCGCCTTCATGAAGGTCAACCCAGCTGGCGCAGTGTGGGAGTGCTACAGGCCTAATCTGAATTCCCCAGATAAGCCTCCACAGCTCAGGCGGCAGAGCGGGGAATCAAACCTGGTTCCTCCAGATTAGATACATGAGCTCTTAACCTCCTACGCCACTGCTGCTCATCCTCTCAAGTCACCAGCTGTCTTGTTTATGTCATGCCTTATATTGTTTTTTCCCCTCACACTCTTTTCTAATTTGGTAATGCTAGTCCTGTGGCATTGATTATATTAGATGTCTTGGGCTGTCCAACTGCATCGTTGTATGTTTTTCCAATCCACCTTGAGTTTCAGCGAGAACGGCAGCTATAAATAAATAAATGCGTCCCAAGGCCAGATATTACTGAAAGGTCAGAAAAGGGAAACCACTTTTGAACGTATCCCTTGGGATTGCGTTGAGAAAGACAGCAACACGCTTAACGCTTCATAAGGGTTTGATAGCGGCAGCGGAGGTTGCACCCTGGCCTCTTCAGTGCAAGTCTGATTTCCCTCCTTCAAGATTTCCCTCCTTGGAGATAGTTCAAGCTTTGTGTGTAATTACCTAAGAACACAAGAAGCAGTCTGCTGGATTGGATGAATGGTCCATCTGGCCCGCCATCTTGTTTCATATTAGGGCCATCCAGTTACCATAGAGGGCCAACAAAGTGGGCATAGAAGCCAAGGCCAAGTTCTGATGTTGCCTCCTGGCACTGGTATTCTGACATCTGACTGCCTCTTACTGTGGAGGTTCCCATTAATCATCATGGCTAATAGACCTTGATGGACCCCCTCATCCATGAATCCTTCCACCTCTGAGTTCCTACTTGCCTGGGCTTCTGTAATATCCTGGAGCACCTTCCTTATGAGGAGAGGCTGCAGCGTTTGGGACTCTTTAGTTTGGAGAGGAGACATCTGAGGGGGGATATGATTGAAGTTCTATAAAGGCATGAAGTGCATGGGGTTAGAAAATGTTGACAGAGAGAAATTTTTCTCTCTTTCTCACAATACTAGAACCAGGGGGCATTCATTGAAAATGCTGGGGGGAAGAATTAGGACTAATAAAAGGAAACACTTCTTCACGCAATGTGTGATTGGTGTTTGGAATATGCTGCCACAGGAGGTGGTGATGGCCACTAACCTGGATAGCTTTAAAAGGGGCTTGGACAGATTTATGTGGAGGAGAAGTCCATTTATCTTGATCCTCTTTGATCTCAGATTGCAAATGCCTTAACAGTCCAGGTGCTCGGGAGCAACAGCAGCAGAAGGCCATTGCTTTCACATCCTGCATGTGAGCTCCCAAAAGCACCTGGTGGGCCACTACGAGTAGGAGAGAGCTGGACTAGATGGACTCTGGTCTGATCCAGCAGGCTTGTTCTTATGTTCTTATGTTCTTATCCTCTCCTTTCACAGGCTAACCTATCTGAATATGCTATAGAAGCTACCAAGCCCCACAGGATTTCCAAATTGCCGATTAGAGGCAGGCAAAACTGAATTTCGATGCAAAGTATTTTCATTCGATGCAAGGCATTTTCATTCTGGTGGTCAGTGCTGTGATCTGGCGCTGCGTGGCCCCCTCACACACGTTGCTGCTTTTCTCTGAGTTTCCTGGGACACAATCTAAATTTTAGATCAACAGCCATGATTCACCTCAGAATGAACCTTGGATTAGGGTACATGACCAGCAAACACAAGCAATCTACGGGCCTCTCAGATATGCAGGTGTCCGCAGGTGACCTCCCCCAGCCCTGAAGCATCAAAAGGCTCACATATACTTCACTGTTGTAGGGGTGTGCCGGCAAGTCTTCGTAAACAAACAGCATGTGCTGTGATTGAGGGAATGTAGAAGTTTTAGGCAGTAAGCTGTGCACGTTGGGATGCTTGCTGTTCTTTGTGAAAAGTTTCCCGACGGCAGAAAGACTTGTGCATGCTCAAAAGTGTTGCTTTTTTGCCTTTGGAGATATTTGAATGGGCTTTTTGGGGGGTGGGGGGGAGAAAGAGACTGATTTGAGGATGTTAATCGCAAGATTGGGATTTAGAAGTTAGAGATAAGACGTCTGTGCCAAAATGCGTAATCATACAAAACAGGCCTATTTTAGTTTCGAGTTCTACGCTTTTCTCTTCTTTTGTGAAACTAATCTTCTGTTTATCATTTTTAATGCAGATTTTCAGTGGGTCCAGGGGGACGTTTGTGAAGTTCAGTTGATGGTATACAATCCAATGCCTTTTGAACTTCGTGTAGAAAACATGGTAAGTTTTTACATCCTTGGTCAGTGGGAATCATGGTTAGGTTTAAATGTGGTTAAGATTATTGTCAGTGTAATGTTTCACTACTGCTGGGATGGAATAAGGGAATTTGCAGCAGGGACTGATTGTGCTGCAGCGGAGGAGGAATTCAAAATTCAACTAAACAACTACTAGCTAACTAGTTCAACAAATTGCTAATGAGCTGACATTCTCGTTGAATCATAGGGTTGGAAGGGACCTCAAGGGTCATTAAGTCCAACCCCCTGCAATGCAGGAAACACACTATCAAAGCACTCCTGACAGCTGGCCATCCAGCCTCTGTTTAAAAACCTCCAAAGAAGGAGACTGCACCACACTCCAAGGTAGTGCATTCCGCTGCCGAACAGCCCTTGCTGTCAGGAAGTTTTTCCTGATGTTTTTGGGGTGGAATCCTCTTTTTTTCTCTTCATGTTGAGACTCCAGTGATGCCTGGTCCTAGTCTGTGGAGTAGCAGAAAACAAGCTTGCTCCCTCACCAACATGACATCCCCTCAAATATCTAAACATGGCTCTCATGTCACCTCTTAACCTTCTCTTCACCGAACTAAACGTCTCCAGCTCCCTAAGTATCTCCTTATAGGGCCATGGCGGCGAACCTTTGGCACTCCAGATGTTATGGACTACAATTCCCATCAGCCCCTGCCAATTGGCCATGCTGGTAGGGGCTGATGGGAATTGTAGTCCATATCATCTGGAAGTGCCAAAGGTTCGCCACTACTGTTATAGGGCATGGATTCCAGACCTATTACCATTTTGGTTGCCCTCCTTGAGATTTTCACAGATTCCTTAAAGCAGGGGTTTCCAATTCTGGCCCACCAGATGTTCATGGACTACGATTCTCATCAGCCCCTTCCAGCATGGCGATTGGGAATCATAGTCCATGAACATCTGGAGGACCAGAGTTGAACATCCCTTCCTCAAAAGGAGCCATTAATCTTCCTTGTTGTATTTCATATTTTATTTTAGAAAGAGTTTGTTTATGTTGTTTTACATCCACCTTTCTCACAAAGACTCCAGGTGAATTACATATAGTGAATCAATACCATCACAAAAATGGGATATTCAGTAGCCAATCCATTAAGCTTCTAGAAATCTGGAGCCATCAGAACAGAGGCGTAGCATGAATATTCAGGTGACACATTAAGGGGTACAGAAATTACATAAATAGGATCTTACTTGCAATAAGCTAATACAAGAGAAAGAGATACAGAATAGATATAGTAGAGGTTTTATTTTCTTTCTTTTTTTTTTAGTGGGCCACTGTGTGTGATTACAGCACAAACGCAACAGGGAGATGCTTAATCCTGAGCTATGCAGAGAGCAGAATTGGTTAATAAACCGGGCTTTGCCCCATAAACCTTTATGGCTAAGGTCTGTGTTGTGCCTGGAAGTTATCTAGCTGTGATTATCGTCTTGAGAGTTACCCTGAGCTAAAAGTTAATTTCTTCTCTGTCAAATAGCATGTGAATAATTAGACTGGCTTTCTTTGCTGCCAGTTTAGTTGTGCTAGCTTCATTGCGCCTTGTCAAATGTTAAAGCCACGGAATGTGCTGATATATTTCGTGCATGCTTTGGAGAGGGAGTCCTTGGCCGTCAAATATGCTGGTCAAACTGTTCGGGACGATGTGATGGGCAGCGTGGTCTCTTCTGGGCAGATGGATGCTTTCGGAGGGAGCAAATTCACTTGGTGGCAGTAGTATGACCTTGGCCCCTTGCAGGACTGAAGGTGCTGAAGGACCAGCATTGCTGTTTGAAGTTCCAGGGTTGGGAAAAGGGCCCTGAGTGTTTTCTGTCAGCTGCAGCAACTCTTCCCCCTCCTCGGACGCAGAAATCCATTTCTCTGTAAGTGTAGTGGTTGAGAACAGGTGGACTCTCCTTTGGAGAACTGGGTTCGATTCCCCACTCCTCCACACGAGTGATGGACTCTTTATATGGTGAACCAGGTTTGTTTCCAAACCCCTTCACAAGAAGCCTGCTGGGTGACCTTGGCCATGTCACAGTTTTTCTCTCAGGGCGATTCCGCACACGAGTAAAATAGGTTCGACCCAGTTCCCTGAGAAGGGTACTAACCTAGGTCGAAGCCATTGTTGTTCCCCACTGCAACCAGCTTGATCCCAGCGCAGCGGAGGGAATCATCCTGTGCCTCTTTGCTGCTCCGTTCCGATTGGCTACTGTTCTACGGCCATGTTCCGTCTATCCCCACACACGTTATAAAAAAAACTGCCACAGGAGTGGAGGGACGAAGGTGGCGTTTTTTGATTGGCCAGCTGTACACATGCCCGAAACATTCAGCTGTGATTGGCTGAATGGGGGACTCCTGGCACCAGAGCTTCCGCACTTTACTGGAATCGAGCTGAGTTCGGGCGTGGTTCCCTGAAAAAGTAGTCGTTCCCAACTGGAGTCAGAAATTTGACTGTTACACGGGGCGAAGTTGGTACAAAACCACGTTGATCCCAGTGGTTGTGCGGAGCACTTAGGTTGAACGCAGCTCGAACTTAGGTCGATAACGCAAGTGCGGAATCGACCTCAGTTAACTTATTGAAATTGATGTGCTTTTAATCTTCTGTTTTATTGATATTGTGTTTATATATTTGGGTGCTGTGTGGTTTCCGGGCTGTATGGCCGTGTTCTAGCAGCATTCTCTCCTGACGTTTTGCCTGCATCTGTGGCTGGCATCTTCAGAGATCCTCTGAAGATGCCAGCCACAGATGCAGGCGAAACGTCAGGAGAGAATGCTGCTAGAACACGGCCATACAGCCCGGAAACCACACAGTACCCAAGTGATTCCGGCCGTGAAAGCCTTCGACAATACATTGTTTATATATTGTTGGAAACTGCCCTCCTCAAGGGGAAGGGGGGGCTATAAATATAATAAACAAACAAACCAAACTGTTCCCTCAGAACTTTCTCAGCCCCGCCTACCTCACAAGGTGTCCTTTGTGGGGAGAGGAAGGGAAAGGAGCTTGTAAACCCCCTTGAGACTCCTTACAGTAGGGAAAAGCAGGGTATAAATCCAAACTCTTCTTTTTCTTCTGTGTTTCCTCACAGTTAGATCACTGTAACTGCTGTGCATGATGTTGCCCTTGGAAAAAAAACCCGAATAGCAACAGGCTCTGAATTGTGCAGTCTGAATATTGTGAGGCTCTGGCTGACAGGAATGCTGCGTAAAACAGCTGCATTGATTGTTCTGATCTGGATGCCCGAGCTAGGCCCGATCTCAGCAACTAAGCAGGGTTGTTTCTGGTTAGTACTTGGACGGAAGACCATGCAGGAAGTCCAGGGTCACTACACAGATTCAGGCAATGCCCAGCCACCTCTGTTTGTCTCTTGTCTTACCCAGGGTGAAGCATGTATGGCCCTTTCTCAAGTGCTTTCCCCAACCTGGTTTCAAGGTCTTAGGTCTGTGAATGCACAGATGCATCTTGGGAACAATCCTGGGAAATAAGAAAGAAAATTCTAGTAGGAGCAGCAGTGGCGTAGTGGTTAAGAGCTTGTGTATCTAATCTGGAGGAACCGGGTTAGAGTCTCTACTCTGCCGCCTGAGCTGTGGAGGCTTATCTGGGGAATTCAGATTAGCCTGTACACTCCCACACATGCCAGCTGGGTGACCTTGGGCTAGTCACAGCTTCTCGGAGCTCTCTCAGCCCCACCTACCTCACAGGGTGTTTGTTGTGAGGGAGGAAGGGCAAGGAGATTGTAAGCCCCTTTGAGTCTCCTGCAGGAGAGAAAGGAAGGATATAAATCCAAACTCTTCTTCTTCTTCTAGTAGTAAGTTCAGTTGTTCCTTACAAAAAGGGGAGAGAGAGAGAGGCAAGGAAGAGAGGCAGATTTTTTAAAAATGCATTCATTCACATTGGATTGTATCCAACCAGCTTTTCTGCTGGCAAAAAAGGAAGGAGAGTACTATTGCCACAACTCTTAATTTATCAATCACATTCAAACTTTCCAAACACCTGAATAATTAAAATCTTTTTTAAGTGTGTGCTGTCATAGATCAGATGACAGCTGGCTTGCTTTCTTCTTCTGTTTTCTGTATCAATCATGTTTATGCTGCCAGTTTCATTCAGCTGAATCTAATATTTGTGCATTTGTCTTCCTTCCGTCTCAGGGCCTTCTGACAACTGGAGTTGAGTTCGAATCTCTCCCTGCAGCTCTCTCTCTCCCGGCGGAGTCTGGCCTCTACCCTGTGACACTTGTGGGTGTTCCTCAGTCAGCAGGGCAGATCACCATCAACGGTAAACATGGCTTTTGCTGTTCTCTTAACTTTCCTGAAGAGCTGAATCACACTGGAAGGAAACAATGTAAAAAGCTTTCACAGGGTCTCTCCGAGGACAGACATATAATAAAGATGCCACCTCTACTTTCCCCTCCCTGGCTCTTTCTGGATACACTTTACAGCTTCAGGCATTAAGACAAAGCAAGATTTTAAGACAGCAGGTATATGTGTGAAATTGTTTTTAAAGCAAAAGTATTTACACTAAAAGATTCTTCATTGAAAGGATTTTCAAAAGATCCATTTTGATGGTTAAGAACTTTCACTCAGATAATTCAAGCTTCTGCCATGTAAGTTCTCTAGAAAAACACATGCAAAGAAAACAAGTTTAAATGTATGACTGCTCTTTATGAGCATACAGCCCCCCCCCCCACCGAAAACCCAAACCTTAAATTGTAACCACATCCATAAGTATTTTACACAGCTGCTGGTGGCTTTGTACAGTTTGTACACAGTTGGCTTTGTACAGATCTTGTGCATTTCCTGTCCTTTTCGCTGTCTGTAGTTAGAGAATTCTCCCTAACGATGGTTTTCTTCACTGTGATTTTCTGGCCGGCCACTGGAAGGTCCTGAAAAGGAGAAAAAAAAGTAGCAATAAATTGCCCACCATGCCATTTCATTCGCAGTTGTTAAAAGTGTACCTAGTATTCCTTCAAGTGAGACTGTGCAAATTGATTTCGGCGATAAAATATTGAGCTAAACTAACTGCCGATTTAATTTACATTAAAAGGCTTCTTTTATCTAAAAAAAAAATCCCGCTCTTCTCTGAAGCTATTAAATATCAATGAAAAGGATAATAACAAGAGGCTCGTGTTTTTTCTCTCTCACTGAGAAGGATTACTTTTAATTTTGTTTTGTTTTCCAGTCAGTCAGTCATGAGTCTGGCGCCAGAGCCCAGTCCTTTTTGTTGGGGCTGTTGAAGGAGGGAAGGTGCTTGTGTGTCTATATATATATATGGCCATTCACATAGATGCCTTCAACTCTGGGCTTTCAGGGACTTGAGCCTTTGATATGCAGATTGCAGAACAATGGTGTGGCATTTCCCCCCCTTGAGAGCCTGAGCCCATTGTTCTGAAAAGGTTAGCTTTTTATGAAGTACAAATTAATAGATTGAAATGACTTTTCTGTCTTGCCTCCAAAGACTGCAGTAAAAAAATGCTTGGCAAGTCAAAATAAAATACTTCGGGTATGTACATTGGTGAGTCTTAATCTGACTGCTAAGATCTTTGGTAATTAAGATGCCTGATTATGTTTCCCTCATGACTAGTCCATGTGAAAGGCAGGTGGATTTGGGGGAGGGGTGTCAAAGAGTGTGAGAAGATTGACTAGATAACAGCAGGGAAAAAGAATGAAAGATATTGTGAAGGGAAGGCTTGGGGTTCTAATAGGGCAGTGATGGCGAACCTATGGCACGGGTGCCAGAGGTGGCACTCAGAGCCCTCTCTGTGGGCATGAGCAAACAGAGTGCACCCCCCCCACACACACACACATCTAGGCTAGCCTGGGTCGCTGGGCTCAATTATTAGCATTAAACCTAAGGCCTAGTTTTGGGGAAGTAGTGCAGGTAACCCTGTTAAGCGCTGTTAAACTAAAGCACGATCCTTTACCTGGGAGTAAGCTCGGTTGCTGGCAGTGGGGCTTGCTTCTGAGTAAACCCTCCTAGGGTTGTGATTCACCTGTTGGAAGAGTTGCTCGGTTGCTTCAAAGCAAAGCCATCGACTACCACCAAGCTTACTCCTGAGTAACGCACGCCTCTGAGTCAACCATTTTTTCTAAACGAAACCTTAGTATTCAGGTTAAATTGCCGTGTTGGCACTTTGCGATAAATAAGTGGGTTTTGGGTTGCAATTTGGGCACTCGGTCTTGGAAAGGTTCGCCATCGCTGTAATAGGGAGAGTTATACTGAAGCCATGGAGAAATGCAGCCCGCATATATGTATGTGTGTGTGTGTGTGTGTTAGAATCCAGAGAATCCAGGGGTTCAAAGTGGGGTTCCATGGTAGGAATCAGGAGCTGTATAAGTACACTGAGGAGGAAGCGTGTAGCAAACACTGAAGAGGAAGCTTATAGGGTTAGGGCAAACATGGGCCACAGCAAGAGAAGGGGGGGATTTTTTTTTAACATCATAGCTGCCAATCTTGAAGATTATATGGTGGAGGTAGGCTTTTATTTATTTTATTTTTACATTTTTATCCCGCCCAGTTCCCCACAGGGGTCAGGGGGGCGCACAACCAAAAAAATAATGCAGCAAACAATAAAATGTGAAACAGTTCATTCGATATACCACCTAACTCCCAAATCACAGATCCCACAACTACAAAAACCAAAATACAACGAACTAACATAGAGTCTGCTCCACCCCTACAGCATAACCCTCCCCAAACGGGCCCACAATAGGCGGCGCCCTTGTGCTGCTGGTGGAACTCCTGTTGTAGCTGCCAGACCCCACCCCCTGCAGGTGTTTCCAGTGCGGTGGGTGGGGAAGGACTCTTCCATCCCATGGGCAGCAGGCGGCAGCTCGCCAGGCAAGCCAGCGGAGAAGCTGTGTCCCAGGCAGGGCTGAACAAGCTGACTGCCTTGGGCTGCTGGCAAAACTCCCGTTGTATCTGCCAGACTCCACCCCCTGCAGGTGTTTCCAATGGGGAGGGCGGGGAAGAAGAAGAGTTGGATTTACAGCCCCCCTCCATTCTCTCCTGTAAGGAGACTCAAAGGGCTTACAAACTCCTTTCCCTTCCCCCTCCTCCACAGCAAACACCCTGTGAGGTAGGTGGGGCTGAGAGAGCTCCGAAGACCTGTGACTAGCCCAAGGTCACCCAGCTGGCATGCGTTGCACAAGCTTATTAATGCATCAGTGGCGTAATGGTCAAGAGCAGGTGCATTCTAATCTGGAGGAACCGGGTTTGATTCCCTGCTCTGCCGCTTGAGCTGTGGAGGTTTATCTGGGGAATTCAGATTAGCCTGTACACTCCCACACACGCCAGCTGGGTGGGCTAGTCACAGCTTCTCGGAGCTCTCTCAGCCCCACCCACCTCACAGGGTGCTTGTTGTGAGGGGGGAAAGGCAAGGAGATTGTGAGCCCCTTTGAGTATCCTACAAGAGAGAAAGGGGGGATATAAATCCAAACTCCTCCTGCTCCTGCTCCTCCTCCTGCTCCTCCTCCTGCTCCTCCTCCTCCTCCTCCTCCTCCTCCTTCTTCTTCTATTTAATGGAACACCATGTGATCTATGAAAGCTCATATTGAAATACATGTTGGCAGTCTTAAGATCCTAGCTTTTTTTCTTTTATCCGCTGATGTTTTCAAAATGTGAAATCACAGCTATGCTTTGAGTGTTCAAAGCTGCTGGGACCCGACAAACACATCAGTGCATAGATACATGCTAATGATAAGACGAGACCCAAATTAGTCTTCAGTGTGTTGGCCATGGAATCTTGGGAGATGCAGAATCTCGTCTCTCTCAATGGCAGGTTATCATACTTCAGTCTTTGGAGTCTTCAGTGACTGCCTTCTGGATAAACTGCCCGGAATAAAAACGAATGGCTGCGCCGTGGAAGTCATTCCAGCTTTGCCTAGATTGCAGATTAGCACCTCGTTGCCCAGGTAAGAAAACTGGAAACAAGATCCAGGTAGGAAGCCCTTCTCAATGTGTTGTTGAAGGCTTTCACGGCCGGAATCACTTGGGTGCTGTGTGGTTTCCGGGCTGTATAGCCGTGTTCTAGCAGCATTCTCTCCTGACGTTTCGCCTGCATCTGTGGCTGGCATCTTCAGAGGATCCTCTGAAGATGCCAGCCACAGATGCAGGCGAAACGTCAGGAGAGAATGCTGCTAGAACACGGCCATACAGCCCGGAAACCACACAGCACCCAAGCCCTTCTCAGTTTGCAGTAGAAGAGTAAGATTTGAGTCCAACAGGTTTTCCGGGGCATAAGCTTTCAAAATTCAAAACCCCCTTTGTCAGGAATCTTGCCTTGTTTTCTTTTGGGGTGGTGGTGGTGGTGGTTAAGAATCGATGGGTTTCTAAGGAAATGACATCTGTTGGCCGCCCTCAGTTCTGCATGTCAAGTCACTATTGAGAGACAGATGTAGCTGCCCTATATTGAATCAGACCATCAGTCCGTTATATCGGTATTGCCTATTCAGACTGGCAGCAGCTGCCCAGAGTTTCAGGCCGAGGTCTTTCACATCACCTCTTTCCTGACCCTTTTTAACTGGCGATGCCAGGGATTGAACTTGGCACCTTCTGCAGGCCAAGCAGATGCTCTACCACTGAGCCACGGCCCCTCCCCAAGGCCATGAAGGCCAGCTGTGTAAGACCTCTGTGTAGCACTCTGGATTCTGCTCATAGGCAGGAATGATGTGTAAAGCGAATTCAGCTGTGTTCTGTGTTTGGGGGTTAAGAAGAGTAGGGCTCTGTCATGCTAATTGACCTCATTTGTATCTCTCCTATTTATAAGGTGACCAGATGGTCACCTTTGTGATCCGGGACGGGGGGAGGGGGCTGCGTGCGCACGTGCACATGCGCGCACAACCGCAGGAGCGCGCTGCCTTCTGGGACTTGCCGTTTGCCGCCCTGTCAGAGGCCGGCAAATGGCAAGCCCCAGAAGGCCGTGAGCTCCTGTGGCCGCGCGGGTGGGAGGCTGCCGCACTGCCTTGTGCCCCAGAAGGCAGTGCGGCAGCCTCCCAAAAATCGGGACAATTTGAAGAACCCACGGGACGTGGGACAAATTGTTTAAAGGCGGGACTGTCCCGCCAAAAGCGGGACGTCTGGTCAGCCTACTATTTAGCCTCAATGCTGACAGCTTCATTGGCCGGTTTCCTAACTGTGGTTGACATAGTGGGAGGCTGGGATCCAGAATAGTTAGAAGCTGGTTTCAAACTCCTAGGTTTTAAAAACATGCTTGTGGGGAATATTTCTACACTGAAGATTTGTCTCCCCCATCCCTGGAAAATAAATGAATTTGAGGGACTGTGGCTCAGTGGTAGAGAATCTGCTTAGCATGCAGAAGCCCCCAGGGTTGATCTCTGGCGTTTCCAGTTTAAAGAAAGAAGCAGTTAGTGATGTAAAATACCATTTTCTGCCTGGAGAGCTTCTACCAGTCTGATTAGACCAGGGATATCCAACTCTAGTGCATCAGATGTTCATGGACTACAATTCCCATCAGCCCCTGCTGGCTTGGACAATTGTCCATGCCAGCAGGGGTTGATGGGAATTGTAGTCCATGAACATCTGTAGCATCAGAGTTGGACACCCCTGGAGTCAACAGTACTTGACTCATTGAAAATGCTGGGGGGAAGAATTAGGACTAATAAAAGGAAACACTTCTTCACACAACGTGTGATTGGTGTTTGGAATATGCTGCCACAGGAAGTGGTGATGGCCACTAACCTGGATAGCTTTAAAAAGGGCTTGGACAGATTTATGGAGGAGAAGTCGATCTATGGCTACCAATCTTGATCCTCCTTGATCTGAGATTGCAACTGCCTTAGCAGACCAGGTGCTCAGGAGCAGCAGCAGCAGAAGGCCATTGCTTTCACATCCTACCTGTGAGCTCCCAAAGGCACCTGGTGGGCCACTGCGAGTAGCAGAGAGCTGGACTAGATGGACTCTGGTCTGATCCAGCAGGCTAGTTCTTATGTTCTTACTGACCTGTATGGATTGAGGGTCTGATTCAGAAAAGGCAAATTCATATGTTCAAGATTTCATTGTATTTTCCTCCAGTAAGACATTGTTGTACCCTGAATGTCTATTTAGGATTTTGGTTTTGGAAGCGGATGATCTTCAAATGCTGCTTCCTGATGCTACACTCAGCTCATAATAGATCAGAAGATACTGGAGGTGGAGATCAGGAGTGAGCAAGGTGTGACGCACCAAGAGTGAGAATGTAGCCTTTCATGTGTTAGCAATGTTGGATGCAGTATTCACTTGAATTTTACTCACGTCTGTAAAGGTCTGCTCATACGCTGCAGCCTTCCTCGGGGGATGAAATCACCACCAACGTGTCGGTGCAGCTCTACAACGGAGAGACCCAACAACTCGTGATTAAGTTGGAAAATATTGGAACAGAACCTTTGGAGAAGCTGGAGGTGACATCAAAAATGGTCAACATGAAAGGTATGATCATGGCCTTAATGTGATTGCATAAAGAAAACGAAATGATAAAGTATACTGAATATCACATAAACAGATATGCGGATTGCCGTTCGCATGGAGTTTTACAAAGTTTCACACAGGGAAATAAATACTATGATACTTTGTGTCCAATGCAGACCAGTGCTGATAATTTGATATTCAAAGTCTTTGTCCAATTCTGTCTGGACAGATGAAGTTGCCTCATACAGGGTCAGATTTTGGGTTTACTGAGGTCGGTGTTGTCTGCTCAGACTGGCCGCTCTCCAGTATTTCAGATTGAGTTCTTTCACATCACCAACTACCTTAACCTTTTAAATGGAGATAGAAAGTTATTCTGTTTAGATTTTTGTTCCGTTAAAACCTAGCAAGTTCCCCCCAATAAAGTGTTTTCTTCTTAGAAGAATCAGTCTTTCTGATTCACTTTTCTCTCTTAAGGGACTGTTTTTCCTTAAAAGCGAATAATGTAGTGACAGTTGAGAAAAATAAAACTTTAATGGCTTTTTCCCCCCTCCATGTTGTTTCCTGTTAAGAAATCACTTCCATTTCATTTGGCCTGTCAGAACATATAGTCAGTGCTTGAAATGGTTTTTATAATTTTGTAGTTTTAGATCGTACGTTACAGGTAACCACATTTCTCCAAAGAGTTCCACTGATTTTTTTTGGCATTAAATTGTTAACTGTAGTCTAAATATGTATTTACCTTTTCAAATCAGTATTCCTATTAATCGTCAGTGAAGGCAATGGGAATTAAATTAATAGCCTCTCATGCTGCTTTTACCCACAATTGTTAGTGTTGAAAGAGCTATGTAACCAGTTCTTTAAACTCAAGAAAGCTGTGTTTATTTACAGTGTTTACTGTATGGGTTTCCAGATAGATCAAGGTGACACACAACTTGTCAATCATACTTAAAACTAACTTCCACAATTCAAAAAAATCTTGTTAAAATTTCACTATAGAATTACTAAAGGAATGTAGTGATATTTGTGGATATAAAGTAAATCTTCACAAAAAAGGTATCTAAGACTGGTAGGTGCTACTCTCTATGAATCTCAGAATAAAGGTGGAAATGGACCAGCTTGTGAATTCACAGCAATACCTGAATGGGCAAATGCAATAAGGTGGCCAGCTGGAGCGTACAACAAAATATGTTTTATGATGTGAAACTGAGAAATGTGATGAATCTTTGGCTCTTTCCGCACGGGCGGAACAGAGTGCCTCCCTGGGGAGGGGTTCGCACGGCCGCCGCCGCATTGCAGTAGCGCCGACTTCTCCACCCCAGAGCGGCGCGAAGACGCTGCTTCTGAACCTCGCTCCCTGAGCGAGGTTTTTTGGAAGCAGCGTCTTCCAACAAGGCAGTGGCAGGAAGGCGCCATTCCCCCTCGTCTCCTGGCGCAGTGGCATAGTGGCTAAGAGCAGTGGCTAAGAGCAGGTGCACTCTGATCTGGAGGAACTGGGTTTGATTCCCAGCTTTGCCGCTTGAGTTGTAGAGGCTTATCTGAGGAATTCAGATTAGCCTGTACACTCCCACACACGCCAGCTGGGTGACCTTGGGCTAGTCACAGCTTCTCGGAGCTCTCTCAGCCCCACCTACCTCACAGGGTGTTTGTTGTGAGGGGGGAAGGGCACGGAGATTGTAAGCCCCTTTGAGTCTCCTACAAGAGAGAAAGGGGGGATATAAATCCAAACTCCTCCTCTTCTTCTCCTCCTTCTCCTTCTCCTTCTCCTCCTTCTCCTCTTCTTCCTCTTCTTCCTCTTCTTCCTCTTCTTCCTCTTCCTCTTCCTCTTCCTCTTCTTCTTCTTCTTCTTCTTCTTCTTCTTCTTCTTGCGCATCACAGAGGCCAGGGGGTGACTCCAGAGCCACCGTTCCAGCCTGCGGGGGGTTGTCCCCTGGCCTCTGCAACACGCCGGAGACGAGGGACAGCGACAGGGATGGCGCAGCCTGTGCGAAGGCTGTGCCACCACCTGCACTCCTACCGGGACCGTCCGTTTATGCCGGCGCTCCCCTGCTCGCACCCGTGTGGAAAAGGCCTTAGTTTTAAACGAAGTAGAGTCCCATTTTATTACAAGAGAACTCAGTCAAAATCAGTCTTTTCTGGATTATGGCCAATGTTTTTTTAAAAACAACAACAACAGTCATTAGACCAGAAATATTTCATTGTCTTTGTTTCGTCACCTTCTGAAAACAAGACATCAGCATCCGGTCTATATTTTGATATATTTGTGTCATGGGGAAACGTTTCTTGGAAATATGCTCGTATTTTATTTCTGATAACAAAGGGAATATTTGACTATGTTCTCGTAATAAATAATTCATCCCTAGCCAGCGCTTACAGGAAAGATCAATTCTGTTGTGCCAGTTTTAGATTAAAAATGTATATTTGTTTTTATTTGAACAAAACCACTTGTACAACCAGCGATTTGAGCAAGTTGGGAAAAAAGGTCTAGCTGTTTAGTAGAACTGTTTGCCCGTCGGCTGGTCTGATGATATAAAGTCCAGCTTTGTTAGATGCTTAATTTTTAAAAATTACTTCTAAGAGTTTTCTTGCTCTGGTTAACATGAAGTGGGGGAAAATTTAATTGGGATTAATGTATTGTCGAAGGCTTTCACGGGCAGATTCAACTGGTTCTGGTGGGTTTTCCGGGCTGTGTGGCCGTGGTCTGGTGGATCTTGTTCCTAACGTTTCGCCTGCATCTGTGACTGGCATCTTCAGAGGTGTATCACAGAGGGAAGTCTGGACACAGTGTGTAACAGAGTTCCTTCTGTGGTACACCTCTGAAGAAGCCAGCCACAGATGCAGGCGAAACGATAGGAACAAGATCTATCAGACCATGGCCACACAGCCCGGAAACCCACAACTAATTGGGATTACTTTTTTTTTTTGGTATCAGTATACTTTTTTCCCCTTGGTGGCTCCACCCCACTAACAACCTTTGAAATTTTTATTGTTATATCTATGTTGTGAGCTGCTCTGAACCTACTTCAGCAGGACAGAGATATTAAATCAAATAAATGATGATAATAATAATAATAACAGCCCTGATGCCATTACTCTTGCCTCCAATTGCTCGTTTTATGGGACATGGGCATAAATTCTACATTCCTAGAGTGCTTGTAATATCCACCTTGTCTCCTTCCTGTCCCTGATTGTTACAGTTGCCAAAATCTTTTTTCCCTGGGAGAAAATAACCAACCAGGGCACCAATAGGGTGGATTTAATCAGTATTCTGCTCTCTGGGAATTTGTGATTATTTGCTACCACGTTGCTGTCAATGTAACCAAGTTCTGGGGTCATTGCCATGCTCTGTGGAAGCATTTTTGTTCCGGTTGAATTAAACGACTGCAGAATACTTGTAATACCCACTTTGCCTCCTTCTGGTCCCTGACTGTTACGAAGCATACACTGCAGCTATAGCATACTCAAGCAGTTATCCCTGTCAGATACAGTCTGCATTCGTTATGCGACCGCCAAATAGATAAAACCCACAGTCGAGCCCAACGGAGAATCATTGAAACGGTACCTTTTACACTGTGATGGGATTTTTCTAATGATGTCTTCTGGGTTAGATAGACCTACATTCATTCATTCATTCATTCATTCATTCATTCATTCATTCATTCATTCATTCATTCATTCATTCATTCATTCATTCATTCATTCATTCATTCATTCATTCATTCATTCATTCATTCATTCATTCATATTTTAAACTGCCCATCCCCGAACTGCTCTGGGCGGTGTACAGCAGGCCTGCAACAACAATACATAGTAACATTAAACACAGCAGGCTAAAAACAACATTTTACACAATAATAACTAAGTTAATTTAAAACGATTTCCAAATCTATAACCATAAAAGCACAGCAGCAACAATATTATATTATATGGCGCCCGATCCCAAGGTCGGGAGGGGACAGTGCTGATTAGATAGCATATCAGGCATGCCAATGATGGTGTGGCACGCAGCAGGGGCATCCTAGAGGGGGAATCCGTGGCTGGCCTCAACCAAAGGCCCGGTGGAACAAAACTGTTTTACAGGCCCGCACCTCTGATGGAATTCACCAAGATCCCGCAGGGTCCGCACCTCTGATTTAATTTCCTGCTCCTCCACATGAGTGGTGGAGGACTCTAATCTGCTGAATCGGGTTTGTTTCCCCATCCCTACACACAAACTCTGTTTGTTGACCTTGTATTAGTCACACATCTCTCCAGACTTGCTCAGCCCCACCTGCCTTACAAAGTATCTATTGTGAGAGAGGAAGGGAAAGTGACTGGCTATAAGCTGCTTTGAGACCCCTTAAAGGTTGACAACAGCAGGATAGAAAAACCAACTCTTCTTCATCTACACTGCTTTGCAATTCAAAACTTACTGTATATACTCGTGTATAAGCCAACTTTTTCAGCACATTTTTAATGCTGAAAAAGCCCCCCTCGGCTTATACTCGGGTTGGCTTATACTCAAGTATATGCGGTACTTATAAATCATTCAATGAGAGGCAGGAAAAGAAGTGTCAGCTCAGTAGCTGCTGCATTTCCCACCCTAGGCTTATACTCAAGTCAATAAGGTTTTCCCAGTTTTTTGTGGTAAAAGTAGGTACCTCGGCTTATACTCGAGTATATACGGTACTACTCAAGTAGCTATTTCAGTGACTCCATATGGGGGAATATCAATTAGATTTCCATCCTAGATCTGTTAGGTGGAGATTTTATTCACTAACATATAGAAGTTATATTTGCAACATATTCCCAGAAACTCAGAGCACATAATTCATGCTAGTTGTGATATAATGACAAGGAAAAAAAATCCCCCTATCAGAGAAACCCTGAAACGTGGTCAAAATCAATGTTTTCTCCTCGTAATAGAAAAAAAAATCTCATGTGGCAGGAACCGTGTTGGATACCAGATTGTTTTACGCTATGACACATAGATGATAATTTGTTTCTATTTGCATTCTGATTTTGATACAGGAAAGTTGTTTGGTGATTTTCTGAGTTGGAACCTGGAAGACACACTTTCCCAGTTCCCCCTGAAACCAGGAAAAATGGCTACGTTCACTGTGAACATTAAAGTGAAGCTTGACTTCTCCTGCCAGGAAAATCTGCTTCAAGACCTTAGTGATGGTGAGTTTTGTATTCTGTGTTTGAGATGACGGGAGTTCTATTTTCATTGGCAAACTATGCCATTCAGTTCAGCGAATTGTCTTCCAAAATAGAAGGGTTGAAGCACCGTTGTTAGCCTGCAACCCCAAAGGGCCGGCATCAGTGTAATGGCAAGATCGTGACTGGTGTTTGGAATATGCTGCCCAAGGAGGTGGTGATGGCCACTAGCCTGGATAGCGTTAAAAGGGGCTGGGACAGATTTATGGGGGAGAAGTTGATCTATGGCTACCAATCTTGATCCTCCTTGATCTGAGATGGCAAATGCCTTATATGTTTGTTTATTACCTTTATATCCAGTTAAATAATCACAATATATCTTTATGAATAATCTTTATGAACGGTTTATGAAGTATCTATTGAAATTATACTCAAACTAACTGCTTATACCTCATTGCCTTATATCCCTATATATACAGTCCTTGTTTTTTAGGCTTGGCTGGCCTCAAATCTTTCAGTATTGGTTTGACTGTATATATTTGCTGATCTGTTTAAATGTCTTACCAGACCAGGTACTCGGGAGCAGCAGCAGCAGCAGCAGAAGGCCATTGCTTTCACATCCTGCCTGTGAGCTCCCAAAGGCACCTGGTGGGCCACTGCAAGTAGCAGAGTGCTGGACTAGATGGACTCTGGTCTGATCCAGCTGGCTCGTTCTTCTGTTCTTAAGAGAACCAATAGACCTGTGTCTGAATTGCTCCTGGAGGCAATGTTTGATAGAGACTGAGCTTACCAGATTTCACATTGGTGGGTTTAGCATGAACACATTGTCATAATTTCTGCCATGTAACCCCTAGCTTTTTTGATTCTATGGGCACCTTCGGAATTCGGAGACAGGGTGGTGGGCACAGCTACAAAGTGGCTGCCACAGGAAGTGGAACCAACCACACACTGTCAGGAAGTGAGGTCATGCATTACTCTAATACTAACCCTTCCACAGTTCAGGCACCAGCTCTTTTTAGCAGGATGCCCTTTAATGAGCATATTGTTTCAAAGTCTTTTCCTGTGTATGAAAAGTTGTGCTGTGTGGCAGCTGCTCCCCGAGCAAGGTTGAAAAATTGTATTAAAAAAATCTGCTCTGATAATCAGATTTTTCAGTGGCCAATCAAAAGCTGTTTTGAGCATCAGGCCCACCTGGCCCTGCCCACTTTCTGAAAATAGTTGGCAGGCACCAAGTAAAATCTCGGTGGGCACAGTAGTGCTTGTGGGCACCAGATTGGGGATCTGTGATTTAGAGTAACAGCTAGCAGTGACTGGACCAAGGTCGCTCAGCAAGCTTCCATGACAAAGTGGAAATCCAAACCTGGACGTCCCAGACCCTGGTAGAACACTCTAACCACTACACCATACTGTCTGTCTAGCACAGGCTGACTCTTCAATTCCTGGTTGGCACCTTTTAAGACATGGCAGTTGTGTTTTTATTTTGAAGCATATCATTGTTTGTTTGTTTGTTTGTTTATTTAGTTACTTATTTATTTGATTTTATAGACTGCCCAACCCTCGAAAGGGTCTGGGCAGTGTACAACAGCAAACAGTGCACAATCAAATACAAATTATAACATTGGACATTAAAATCCCTTAAAAACACAATAGCAGCATTATCATAAAACCCTTATTAAGCAATGGCGTCCGATCCTAAGGCCGGGAGGGGACCAGCAATGCCAAAAATTAGGTTAATGGACATAGATTCGATGAAACATAACGGGGAATGGGATGTGCCACAACTTGAATTTTGCATTTTTCGGTGACTGTGATAGATATTCGCCGTTTCGGGTGGGTAGACATGTTATTGTGCAGTAGAAGAACGATATTGAATTCCAGTAGTACTTTAAAGACTAGCAAGATTTTCCAACGTGTAAGCTTTCAAGAGTCGAAGCTCCCTTTGATCTGACTACTGAAACCTGATACCGTGGAAATCTTGCTGATCTCTAAAATGCAACAGGATTCGAATCTTCCTCTTCTGTGCTGTATATCTTGTATTCTATCCAGATGAACTGGACGGTTTTGAAATAAATGTGACCTATGCTGCTGACATATTTTGCCAAAACATGTTTAAAAATGGTCTGAGAAGTTATTCCTGCTCCACAGCCTAATTCTGTACCTCAGTAAAAGAAAGAATCCTGTTTTTCGGCGTTTCCCAGAATATAATTGAAAATTGGTATTGCGCCGCATCTCATGAATGTGACAGTTTTAATAATGCAACAGAAAATACTGCGTATATGACTTATTTAGAAGTTACAATAACGAGTTCTGTTGGTACTGCAAAAATTTATTTGGGCAAAAATCATGTTAAAAATTGATAGAGGCCTAATGATTTCGTATTTTAATTAACTCTCACAGTATTAAATGCAAAACATTGTTGGTTTTTGCAATTAATGTTATCAATTATTTAATTTTAAGCAAGCATTACTAAAGATATTCTTAAAGGGTTTGCTTCAGGGAGCGCCAGTGGAATTGAGCGTTCGTCTACTGCTACTGTCCAAGATAATAAGTGCCTAGGATGGAGGAATGTCGCAAGATGGGGTAGGCTGGTATCACGACAGTTCAGCATGGTGAAAAATTAAAGCTACTTGCATTTACTGGAGCTTTTCCTGGGGTAGCAGCAAAAAAAAAATCATTTCCCTGCCGTGTGTTAGTGGGTCTTGAATCTGTAAAGTGGGAAGGTATCCTGTACTTGACGGGTCTGTATTGCCCTGGAAGGGACAGGTGCTAAATCTGGGGGGGCTCCTGGACTCTGCTATGACACTTGAAGTTCAGGCGGAGATGATCGCCAGGATATCAAAGACCTAGCAGTTGATTTCCATTTTCCTGTTTCTGCTTAGAGCTAGAGTGGTGTTGTGATTTCAGTGTCTGACGACCCGGTCACTTAGGTTTGAATATCCACTCTGCTGTGGGGGCTTACAGCAGTGGTGGGATCCACAAATTTTAGTAACAGGTTTCCATGGTGGTGGGATTCAAACTGTGGCGTAGCGCCAAGGGGGCTGGGCGGGGCACGATGGGGGCGTGGCTGGGCATTCCGGGGTGGGGCATTCCTGGGCGGGGCTGCTGAGAGGAGGGGCGTAACTAAGGCAAAAATCACGTGGCAAAATCACCAATTTGTAACTCCCTCTCGGCACACACAAATAATTAGTAACCTACTCTCGGGAACCTGTGAGAACCTGCTGGATCCCACCTCTGGATAGCTTTCTGCCTTAAAAATCTAGAGATGTATCTTTTTGAAGAAGATGGATGAACCTTACTGCGCTCATCTCCTCCTTAGAAGATACAGATTATTCTGTCAGTGAGGGAATTGTTAGTGCTACATAATTTTGAATTTTTCCGTTTTACTTTGGCGGTTTCATTGCAGGGACTGGTCGCGTTTGAAGAAAGTGTTAATCATTCAGTTCTTACTTAAACAACCAAAAAAAAAACAAGCTTACAGCTGTTTCAGGGAGTTCTTTTAATGAGTAGCCTTTTAATGCATTAAATACTGTCTGGATGATGAAACACTGGGTTTCAAATGACTGTTCTTTAAAAACTAACTGAATACATTAAATATACATTTTTACATAAATAATGTTAGTGTCATTTTGGAGTGGGAGGTTTACCTGATACTTCGCATCTTAATAAAACCTCTGCTCAAAGAGTACAGTGCAGCCTATCTATCATGGTAGCTTGATTATTACACTTTGGTTTGCAGCATTTTAAAATATTGGGTTGCATCCTGTTTTCTACGTTACATTATTGATACACAAACATGAATCTTGTGGCACCTAAAGGCCTAATAAATCGAACCATACACTTTTGTGCATTCTCAATTTGCGCCTTTGACAAAGTCGGCCATAGCTAAGATTATATCAGGTGCCTCCACCCTTTTTGATCTTGTATTCATCTTTGGAATCTTGACACAGGGTTCTGGGGGCATCCACAAAATGGCTTCCACAGGAGGTGGAGCCAAGCACAGAATGTCAGGGAATGAGGCTATGTATAACTCTAATAGTAACTTTTCTATCATTTCAGGCAGAAGCTCTGTTTTACAGGCCTTTTCAAATGGTCATACTGTTTAAAGTTAGCTTTGGCATCTACGCAGCTTATCTTCATTCATGCAGTGAACATCCTTGTACTGTGATAATGACATGGGCAGGGACGAGGGCGCCCGAAGACAAGACAGCAAGACTTCCTGCTGCCTTGCCATCTTCCTGGTCAAGTGGGGCCCCGATTTTGCGCCCCTCACGTGACCAGATTAGTGGCACCCGGGGACAAAGGGTGCCCCCCCGTCCCTAGGCAGATATGCCACTGATGCCTAACCCTAAAAGTCTTTCTTACTGAAGATACCAAGAATGGAAATCGGAATTATCTCTGTGCAGACCATGTGCTCTATCCATTGCACTAAAGCCTTTCCCCAGCCTGAACAACTAGAAACATTTCTAGTGTACCTTCCCAAAAACAAACTTTGGCCTTTTCTCTTTACCTTCCAGACGGAATTAGCGTGAGTGGGATTCCTCTTTCAAGCCCATTTCGGCAAGTTATAAAACCACGAGTCGAAAATAAATCTATAAATCCGCCGGAAACAACCAAAGCTGGTGACTTCAGTAATTTAAAGGTAAGCACGCAACATCACAATTGGTAATTTTTAGATGCTTCATTGATGTTCGGTAAAGAAAAGGAAGTTGTATGTGATTTCAGTTGGATCAAGTAAATATTTATGGACTTTATTTCTTGTATGTTTAACTTTTCAGGGGACCTGATTCTAGAATAGATCCACTTTGCCTTTTAACAGCTATAGATATATATGGTAGCTTTATACATTTTACTGAGACTAACCAGCTGAAATACCTATATTTCACCTATATACCTATACGGTATATATCCTGTGCATTTGGTTTGTCTATTAATTGACTGGTCACATGGGGAGGGGGCACAAGCACAGTACCCCCTCTTGACTTTTGCTGAGTCATCTGTGTGATGCCAACGTGCAAAGAAAATGTCAGGACATACACTCCCCCCGCATGATCAGAAAAATTTGGACCTTAACCATAAAGATGACGTAGGGATCATGGGAGAGGGGCAGTGCTCTTGCGTCTGCCCTTTCAGCCAGTGCATTTATAGGGTTGTGTGTCATAACATGTCCTCCTTCAAGAATGACAGCAACTTACCACCAAACAAGGTGTACTGGGAAGATCTTTCCTACCTTGGGACTTGCCCAGTGGGTCAGTGGTAATTTCTGCACAGCAAAAATAAAACGTCATGCAGACGTTTTAAAAAAGATCCGTTTTGGCCTTTTGTGTCCCTATCCGTCAGCTTCAGGGGATGACCTCCTGTTCTGGTATTGTGAGGGAGGGAAGAACAAAGCTTCTCTCTGTCTACACCAGGGGTCTTCAAACTATGGCCCTCCAGATGTTCATGGACTACAATTCCCATCAACCCCTGCCAGCATGGCTAAGTGGCAGGGCTGATGGGAATTGTAGTTCATGAACATCTGGGGGGCCATAGTTTGAAGACCCCTGGTCTATATTCTCCACACCCTGCATAATTTCATGAACTTCTGTCGTGCCTTCCCTCACCTGCCCTTTCCTAAGCTGAATAGCCCTAAGCATTTCTAACCACTCCTCGTAAGGCAGTTGCTGTACCCCCCTGATCATTTTGGTTGTTCTTTTCTGCACCTTCTCCGTCTCCGTAATATCCTTTTTTTAGGTGTGGTGACCACAACTGCATGCAGTGTTCCGAGTGTGGTCTCACCATTGATTTGTGTAATGGCAGTGTGGTAGCTGCGGTTTTATTCTCTATTCAGTCTCTAATTACGGCCAGCATGGATGCATGTTCCTGTTTTTGCAGTAGATGAAGTTGAATTGAGGGAGGGCAGCTGTGCCAGTACGGCATCTGTAAGTGTGCTTGGGCCCAGTAATCTTTTTTTGCGCTTTAGGGAATCTGCTTTTAACATTTGTCATTTGTGTGGGTGTTAAGTTCCAGGCTTGATTATTGTGTAGCTTCTTTTGTTGTGCGCCTGCCTCAAAAGCTGAGCTGAAGTGGCCTGTGTACGTCTTTTAAACGACGGGGTGTGCCGGTTTTGGCTTAATTACCAGGAGCTGAATCCATATATGAATTTGCTGTTTACTTTCAGGCTATCGGTATTACTAATTCAGTACTGTTTAGATTAGTACTGTTTAGACTAATATTGACTTTTCAAGGCCGTGAGCAGGAGTTTTTAGCAGACTTGGTACTCATGCATCCTTAGGATCCTAGGTTGTTAGAAATTTGCTTCCAGGAATTAGAGGCCCAGTACCCCATCGTTTTCTGTCAGCATGGCCACCATTGGCACATGCTGGTAGTGGGCTGGGATGGGAATTGTAGTTCCTGAACATCTGGAGAGCCGCAGGTTCCCTACCCCTGGTCTAAGCCCTGAACCTTCTGCAAGGAAAGCAAGTTCTGTGTTGTATCTCCTAAGCCAAAACGGCTCAGAGAAGACATTTTAATGTATGTCTTGGTCAAGAATTTCGAGAGAGAGAAAGAATCACTTGTGGAGGTTGCTGGGGCCTCCGAAGAAATTTGGAATGCAGAAAAAGCACAGTTATTTTATTCATTATAAAAGCGGAAGGTGGCTTATGGTACATAATTAAAACATCGCATAACAATGAGTTTGTCAGAACTGGGAGCTATGCATGGTCTGCCTTGATGAACCCTGAGATGGAAGACAATCAAGGAAGACCAGGGTTGATACTCAGAGGAAGGGAATGGTGAACCACCTCTATTGGCTCTTGCCTTGGAAACCCCAAAAGGAATCACCATAATTTGGTTGTGACTTGACAGTGCTCCTCCTCCTCCTCCTCCTCCTCCTCCTCCTTCTCCTCCTCCTTCTCTTCCTCCTCCTTCTCCTTCTCCTCCTCCTCCTCCTCCTCCTCCTCCTCCTTCTCTTCCTCTTCTTCTCCTTCTCCTCCTCCTCCTCCTCCTCCATCTCCTTTTCCTCCTCCTCCTTCTCCTCCTCTTCTTCCTTCTCCTCCTCCTCCTCCTCCTCCTCCTTCTCCTCCTCCTCCTCCTCCTCCTCCTCCTCCTCCTCCTCCTCCTCCTTCATCTCCAACAGCTCTTTGAAATACAGTATAAATTTTTTTCTGTCCCTTAGGGTCAGAGAGTAGTATGTGAAGATGCACCTCCTAGTGAGAATTCTCTCCTCCCAAAACAAACCCCTGCTACTTGTCCACTTATTTGGATTCTTTCAAGCTACTTGTTTATTTTGAGAAATGAAAGGTATCAGAAGATGTTCAAAGGTTTTGGAAGGTATACATCCAGATTACTCTGATTCACTACTCAGATTGACTGTGGCAAAAACACGGTGTGATTAGTACAAAGCTAACATATTGTAACAGATCCAATCAGCAAAGTCTGGTTCTGACTCATAGTATTTAACATTCAAGTCCATGGAACCTGTTCTTTATCCCCCCACCCCTTTAAATTTTATTGTTGTAATGCTGTTTGTCGGGTAGACACAGAGAAGAGAGGTCAGAGAGTGTAATACTGCCTGTCTCGTGTGCCACAGATGTTCGTTTTCAGCTACATGATGGGAGGAACTGAAATGCACCCAGTGTATGTGCCAGAGTGCATATGAGGCCAAGTGTTCAAATGCAGCCTTGTCGCACTATTTTTAGAGTGCTGCTATCCATACAGAGCTCTTTCAGGATTCAGTGGAGGCTGCTAATAGGTATATTTATATCTGCTCTGTCAACTGCCGCAGCATGAATGCAGATTACGGACGATCATTCTATTCTTGGGAGACTCTACCATGGCTACCATTACCCTGGCTGCTTAAATGCATGTTGTATGTCCATATACATTTCCAGATTACCTGGTAACATATCAGTGTGTACTCTTTACCTCTGTTTACGTATGGGCGAACAGAGTGAAAGTGAAATCAGTAATCTGTCCACCCGTTACTTTTATACATGTACCTAAAGTGGCTTAAAGAAAATGCTTATTACTCTGTGTAGGTGGCGCCTATAATTTTAATAAAGTTGTGGCACAGTCTCAAAGCTTCGGTAATCAAAATCAAATCATTTTGATTGGCTGGTGGTGGTAATCTTGAGACAGGAGTGAACTGGGGACAGACAGGCAGTCATTGTAGCCCTATGCCATGAAAATAGTTCTCCTCCGTGGTAATGAAGCTTGATGCCAGTATTTAATCCTTTTGTCTCCTTAAAAACATTTAGCTTCAAGGATAGGGAGGGCATGAGAGCAGTATCATGGCAGCTGCCATGCCCCCTGAGCTCCCCTAAAATTCTTTATCCTTGAGGAAACAGACCCTGCATAGCTCTTGAACTGTTTACTCGCGCCCAATGCTCTTAAGCACTATCTAAGGGTTAACCCATGGTTTCCAGGGTTCATGGACTACAATTCCTATGAGCCCCTGCCAGCGTGGCCAATTGGCTGATGGGAATTGTAGTCCATGAACATTTGGAGCACCATAGGTTGGCCACCTCTAATCTAACCAGTTCTGATGACAAAGCAAGTGTCCTGTACTATGTTCCTTCAAGGCTCAGTGCCTCAGCACTATTTAGTACAGAACGTTTCAACGTGGCTCTCTAGATGTTCATGGGATCATAATTCCCATCAGCCATGCTGGGACTATAATTCCCAATTGGCCATGCTGGCAGGGGCTAATGGAATTTGTAGTCCATGAACATCTGGAGAGCCACAGGTTGCAGACCTCTGATCTAGCCAGTTCTGATGACAAAGCATATTTGACAGCATACTAGGCGAAGTTTTCTTTGCTGTGAGGACAGCAGAAACCCTAGAGTCCTTAACCAGTTGCACCTCTGGGTGAAATCCCTTTCTGCCTTTGTCAATCAGCAAGAACTATTGGAAGCAGCAGCAGCAACAAAATCAGAGGGAAGGCATGGTGGCTGGGATTGGTGGCTCCTGCCCATTTGCCTGTAAAGACTGACTTGCACCAGAGTGAAGACTCTTGGCCCCATTCCTCCAATGTCCAACATCCAGCCTCCAAATGATGACAAATCTGACATTTTGTTTTGCCATAAAGTGTTTTTTGTGTGTGTGTGATGTGCAAGTTGCTTCTAACTTAAGGTGACCCTGTGAATTAATAACCTCAATAAAATTCTGTCATCAGTAGCCTTCCTTGGATCCTGCAGACTGAATCCTGCATCTTCTTTTATTGAGTCAATCCACCTCTCGTTGGGCCTTCCTCTTTCCTTGCTGCCCTCAACTTTTCCAAGCATTGCTGTCTTTTCCAGTGAGCCATTTTTTCACCCTTTTAGCTTGGTTAGCCTAGGGACGGTGCCCATCGACCCCATCAGTTCTATCAGCATGGCCAATTGGCCATGCTGATAGAGGCTGATGGGAATTGTAGTTCCTGAACATCTGGAGAGCCACAGGTTCCCTACCCCTGGGCTAGCCCATTCTCCTTAAGCTACAGAAGCTAAGCAGGATTGGTCCTTGGTAAACCACCAAGGAAGTCCAAGGTTTTTATGCAACGGTAGACAATGGTAAACCACCTTTGGATGTCTCCTGCCTTGAAAACCCTACTGAGTTGCCATAAGGTAGCTGTCACTCAATAGCACTTTCCAACACCATTTGTCTTCTCCTGATGTGACCAAAGTATGATAGAATCAGTTTAGTCATTTTAGTTTCTATTTGGCGTATTGCCAACAGCATTTCAAAAATCGCAGAACTGATTTGACCATGTCAGCCAAAGCGGCATCTGCAACAAAATGGAAAGGAGAAGAATGCCCAAGCAGAGAGAACTGGGAAAATAAACCAGTGGAATATGCAGTAATCGCAAAATTAATGAACTTTGCGAATAAGCAGCCAATCAAATAATTTCAAGATAAATGGAAAACATATTATCTTATTCTTTTCTATATAAATGAAAGAAAGAAACGGAGAACTGAGGGATGTCACTGAAATGATATACATAAATGATCAATCAACTTCATATTATTTTGAAAAGGGATTTAAAAGGATGTAGGAAAGCATTCCATCATGTTATGAAAGATGAAATAATATGCCACTTAATCTTTAATACGTGAGAACATTTCTAAAAAATGATAACAGTAACCATCTATTATTATTTTTTTTAAATCTGTTTTAGATTTGTAGAATTTATATTGTAACATTGCTCATTGTTAGGTTTATCAGATAATGCATTCGGATTTCATAATTTTTATTAGTTATTTTGATTGACAACATTCTTTAGTCACGGTGATATTGGTTTTTTTGTTGCTGATAAGAATTGTTATTAGTAACTGTTGAATTTCAGATAATCTCTTCGTCTGTAAGAACGAACTGTAACTATTTTTCTGATTCTGTTTTCTTTGTTCTATTTATAAAATAAATTGAAAAATGAAGAAGAAACTCTGCAGGGCGAAATGGAAAGGTGGCAGTGGATACCATGACTTTAACAGTAGTCTAAGTAAAGTTATCAGTCCCTTGTGCAAGCCTTTCACATACATTTTACATGCAGAGATTATCTGTATAAAAGTACCATACTGGCTAAGAAACAGTTTTTACATTGTATTGTCGAAGGCTTTCACGGCCGGAATCACTGGGGTGCTGGTTTCCGGGCTGTATGGCCTTGTTCTAGCAGCATTCTCTCCTGACGTTTCGCCTGCATCTATGGCTGGCATCTTCAGAGGATCTGAAGATGCCAGCCACAGATCCTCTGAAGATGCCAGCCACAGATGCAGGCAAAACGTCAGGAGAGAATGCTGCTAGAACACAGCCATACATCCCGGAAACCACACAGCACCCCAGTTTTTACATTATAGCTCTCTAATATCCAAGGATCATTTCCAAGGGCCGGTGAATATGACTGGAGCTAGAAATCACACCTTTTAAAAATAAAACTAACCATTATTTGATTACAGAGTTCATTTTCCCAGAAAATAAGTGTTGTGCGAAGGGATACGTTGAGTAGACCACAAGTTACTGCTTAGCTAAAATATTAACTATTAGCTATAACAGTACAGACACAGCTGAGAGAAATAGAGGGGCTTTTGGGAAAAACTGAGAAATCTCTCATCGAAGAGAAGTAGTGTCAGATGGGGGAGATCTAAGAAATGGAGCACAATTTGTATCCCTGCATTCGCATTGCAGCCAAAAACATGGCAGCAGCTGGGTTTAATAGAGATCTTAAAAGTATAATGAAGCACATGATTACAAATATACCACACGGCTGTGACAAGTGGTGACATTACCTTTGAGATTACATTATGTTGGCATGGACAGCTCATTAAATTGCTCCGTACCAAGTGTCATGTGTGAAAGACATATAATTTGTAGACAACATTTTCTGCGGTCTGGCTGGCATCTACTGAGACAGTGAAAAATTGGTTTATAATACAAAAAATTGGTTAATACTTTAGAGCAAATTACCCTTCAGAGAACTCAGGGAAAGATTTTTGGGTGTGAAAAAAAATCTTTTCCTAAATAATAACAAGTGGAAATACTTGAATAATTGGACTGTGTTTTCTTTCAGATGTTCTCTGCCAGGTGAACATTTTTAGTGTTTTAAGAATGTCAGCACTATAGTAATTCTTCTAAAAATTCTGAGACTACTACTTAAAATTGATATGTGGTGGAAAGTGTCTTCAAGTCCCAGCTAATCTTTGGTAATCCCATGGAGTTTTCAATGCAAGAGACAAACAGGAGTGGTTTTCTGTGCCTGCCTCTGTTGGTCTTCCTTGGTGGTATCTTATCCAAGTGCTAACCAGAACTGACCGTGTTTAGTTGTTCCCCAAAGTGGTTTGTCTCCTGATTTTAGAAGTCAGCTAATCAGGATACACTGTGAGAGGGGGTAACTTGAGGGCTGTACCTATGTTCATGGGGACAGCCCTGGATGAAAACTGTTAAGCAGTGGCGTAGGAGGTTAAGAGCTCGTGTATCTAATCTGGAGGAACCGGGTTTGATTCCCAGCTCTGCCGCCTGAGCTGTGGAGGCTTATCTGGGGAATTCAGATTAGCCTGTACACTCCCACACACGCCAGCTGGGTGACCTTGGGCTAGTCACAGCTTCTCGGAGCTCTCTCAGCCCCACCCACCTCATAGGGTGTTTGTTGTGAGGGGGGAAGGGCAAGGAGATTGTAAGCCCCTTTGAGTCTCCTGCAGGAGAGAAAAGGGGGATATAAATCCAAACTCTTCTTCTTCTTCTTCTTCTTCTTAAATGTGCAGGTCGTTGTAAAATTAACAATTGAGTTTTATTAATAAAACAATGAAACAGGAGGAATATATTTTTAAACACTAAACATAGAAACACACAACACAGAATCATAGAATCACAGAGTTGGAAGAGGCCCCAAGGGCTATCAAGTCCAACCCCCTGCCATGCAGGAACACACAATCAAAGCACTCCTGACAGATGGCCATCCAGCCACTCTTAAAAAACCTCCAAAGAAGGACACTCCACCACACTCCGAGGTAGTGCATTCCACTGTCAAACAGCCCTTACTGTCAGGAATTTTTTCCTGATGTTCATGAGAACATAAGAACAAGCCACCTGGATCAGACCAGAGTCCATCTAGTCCAGCTCTCTGCTACTCGCAGTGGCCCACCAGGTGCCCTTGGGAGCTCACAGGCAGGATGTGAATCTCATTCAGGTGGAATCTCTTTTCCCTCACCTTGAACCTGTCACTCCTGGTCCCATGTCATCTCTTAACCTTCATGTCACCTCTTAACCTTCTCTTCACCCAACTCAACATACCCAGCTCCCTAAGTCTCTCCTCTTGGGGCATGGATTTCCAGACCTTTTACCATTTCAGTTACATACCAGAACTAACTGAGAGAGAAAGGGAGGAAGTTGGCCAGGGTTTGAGGTGTGGGTGATAGTTATCAGTCTTGCAGAGGAGAGATCCAATGAAAGCAGCAGCTAAAAGGGAAAAGGAGCCCAGGCAAATGTGGGGGATTGTGCAGGGATCCAAGACACACACTGTGAACTGCTGCAGGACTAATATTTATAGTCAGAAATGGGTTCTGAGGGAAACAGGCAGGAAGACCAGAGATTGTATTGTCGAAGGCTTTCACGGCCAAAATCACTGGGGTGCTGTGTGGTTTCCGGGCTGTATGGCCGTGTTCTAGCAGCATTCTCTCCTGATGTTTCGCCTGCATCTGTGGCTGGCATCCTCTGAAGATCCCCTGAAGATGCAGGCGAAACGTCAGGAGAGAATGCTGCTAGAACACGGCCTTACAGCCCGGAAACCATACAGCACCCCAGACCAGAGATTCCTTTTCCAGGGTTCCAGTGAGAGACTTAATAAGCCGTCAAGACCCAAGAGTATGCTTGGGTTATTCTCCTGATTACTGATTAATGGTTGGGGTGGGTGCAAGTTTTTAACCTGAATAGTGAGTCATGGCTGAGATAGAATAAATAATAGTCTGCTGAGAGCGCTGATTAAATCACCTTAGGGTGGAAAAAATGGAGATTAGCTAGCCCCATTTTTCAGCCAGACACACCATGGGCCATAGGAAAAATACAACTTCCAACTCTCTCCCCTCCCCAACCTTTGACAGACAAGATGGAAACCCAGGCTCATTCCGCACATGCAGAATAATGCACTTTCAAACTGCTTTCAGTTTTCTTTGAAGCTGTGTGGAATAGCAAAATCCACTTGCAAACAGTTGTGAAAGTGGTTTGAAAACGCATTATTTTGCGTGTGCGGAAGGGGCCCCAGAGTCTCTGGGAAAACCCCATTTTGTGAGGAGCAGTGTCTCCTGTCAGTTCCTGTTCCTTGTGCCCTATAGTGGGGGTGGGGCCTGAAAGCCTGAGGTATTACATACCCTGTTTCCCTGAAAATAAGACCTACCCAGAAAATAAGCCCTAGCATGATCTTTCGGGATTTTTGGAGGATGCTTGAAATGTAAGCCCTACTCCAAAAATAAGCCCTAGTTACAGATTCCCTAGCACAGCTGATCTGGTCATGTGGGGGGTGTAAAATCATTGAAAAAAATAAGACATCCCCTGAAAATAAGTCCTAATGCATCATTTCGAGCCAAAATTAATATAAGACCCTGTCTTATTTTCGGGGAAACACGGTAGTAGCTGAGATAGGATGAGATCAGGCTACCTGGGGCCACCCAGGTCGGGGCAAAATTGAGATGTGCTGTCATTATGGATGGCACTGAAATAAGATCCCCCACCCCCCCACCCCAATCATCCTACAGTGTTTTAAGAGTAGTTAATTACATATGTATTGTAGTTATGTCATCACCCTGTGATTTTGAACATCTGAATTTGTTTCGAAAGAGACGACATGCTGCTCAGACGAAAATTGGGAAATTAAAATGTCATACGCAAAGTAAGCTGTCTAGGTTTTAACACATGGTTTGGAGATAAGGTTGCTTAAATGAATGTGTTTTTTAAAAAAACGATCCATAGCTTTTCATGCCTGGAACTTAAAGGGCGTTTTCCCACTTACCATTAGGTGCGCGCTACTGTAGGCAAGTAGGCAAGTACCCTGGTACTCCCCACTACTGGGGCAGCGACAACACAGCCGCCCTGACGCTGCTGCTGTTGCGCCCCCTCAGCGCGCGTCATTCCTGGCGCCCTTCGAAACAGCGCTTTTTGATGACCCCGCGCAGAGTGCAGGGTCATGGGGAAGCCCGGGAGCGTGCCAGAAATGACTCGTGGCAAGTGGGGAAACACCCACAGATGTGGAGCCGCTTGATCGCCATAATTTGCTTCGTACAATGAAACTGCCTCCGAAATCCTGAACCCCCCCCCCCCCCCCCCTGGTACTACTTTTGTGGCGAGGCGTTGCACTGGAATGGATTAGTCTGAAAGTATCTGTGCTTGGGTGCAGTTGGAATTGTGTCTCTTTTTAGAGCCAGCGTGGTGCAGTGGTTAAGAGCAGGTGCACTCTAACTGGAGAACCGGGTTTGATTCCCCGCTCTGCCACTTGAACTGCGGAGGCTTATCTGGTGAATTAGATTAGCTTGTGCACTCCAACACATGCCAGCGGGGTGACCTTGGGCTAGCCACAGTTCTTTGGAGCTCTCTCAGCCCCACCCACCTGTTGTGGGGGGGGAAGGGAAATGAGTTTGTAGCCCCTTTGAGTCTCCTAAAAGAGAAGGGGGGCTATAAATTCAACTCTTCTTCTTCTTTGCGGTATAATGGCTGTCACATTGGCCTCCAGTGTGGTTGGCACAGCGGCAGATTTTCTCTCCTCCCCCCTTTTTTCGGAGCAACGTTTTGCCACGTGAGGCTGCCTGCACCATAAATCCGCAGGTTTTCTACCTCCTCTTCTGCCTGTAAGAATTAAGCCTTAACACAATGAGAAAGTATGGGAGCAGACAATTATGCTGCAGGCCTTTTCTGACTGCCCCAGGGTTAGCATCACTGAACATTATGCTCACGATCAAATTTGGGGGAGCGATTGCTTCTGAAAATGCCTGTTCCTCCGGTGACTGACAGGCAGTCAGCGTTTGCTATTGGAATTGCTGCTTGTCTCTATTTTTTTTTTTACTGCGTTTTCCACCTTGTCTTTCGGTTACGTTGTTAATGCCTGTCGAATTGCGTCGTCGACATTTGAAGCTCTTGACTAATCTGTGGAGGCATATCTTGGTGACCTCCTGGTTCCTTCTGCCACGGTGTAGGGATCTAGGGTCTTGTAATGCTCTTGTTTTGATGACCCCCTAGTCGTTTGAAATTACAGAGCAGAAGGAATATAATTACCCATTTGGAGTGTAGCCAGGGCCACTGGGGTTAATGCCTCTTCTTCTCTTGCGAAAAGTCATTGAGGAGATTTTAATGACAGTGGCGGGACTCTTCTGAACTGTGGCTACATGCAGCATCACTATAGTCTTCCGCTTCCTCGGGCACCAAAGTTTGTATTTCTATTTTTTTCTTCCTGATCTGTTTAAACTAGGGGTGGCTAACATATGGTTCTCCAGATGTTCATGGACTACAATTCCCATCAGCCCCTGCACCTCACACACCTACAGTCAGTAAGTGTTTGGGTGGAACTTGCTAGTTCCACCCAAGTTCCACCCAAACACTTAGAGGAGAAGAAGAAGAGTTTGGATTTATATCCCCCTTTCTCTCCTGCAGGAGACTCAATCTCCTTGCCCTTCCCCCCTCACAACAAACACCCTGTGAGGTAGGTGGGGCTGAGAGAGCTGCGAGAAGCTGACTCGCCCAAGGTCACCCAGCTGGCGTGTGTGGGAGTCCACAGGCTAATCTGAATTCCCCAGATAAGCCGCCACTTCCTGATTGATGTATTGTCGAAGGCTTACTGATTGGTTCCCCACCCTGGGACATGGACCTCTCAGGGTGAATAGGAACATGGGATTCTTATCTCACTCTGTGTGTGTGTGTGTGTGTGTGTGTGTGTGTGTGTGTGTGTGTGTGTGTGTGTGTGTGTGTGTGTGTGTGTGTGTGTGTGTGTGTGTGAAGTGCTGTCAAGTTGCTTCCATCTTGCAACCATAGAGCAAGTTCCACCCAAACACTTGCTGATTGATTCCCCACCCTGGGACATGGACAATATATACCCCACTAAAAACATTCCGTTCTCACTGGACACAGTGTGTAACATACTTCTATCTGTGATAAACCTCTGAAGATGCCAGCTGCAGATACAGGCAAAATGTTAGGAACAAGATCTACCAGACCACAGCCACACAGGCCAAAAAACCCACCACAACCAGTCTCTATTGTTTATTCCTGCTACTTTCCTGAATGTGGTGCTGCTGACTTGGGTATAGATAGCTATACCTTAACTTAATACCATAAATGTCTTTAGTATCCTGTGAATATCTGGCTTCCCTCTGTGCTAATATGGAATGCAATGTACAAATACAATTCTATGTATATAAATAAGATATACAAGGTGTTTGAATTTGAAATAAGTTTTAAACGGGGGGTAGGTGTGAACTTTTAGTTTAGTTGGAGAGACCAGGTTTAGATAAATGTGTCACATTTAATCTTCAAATTCTTCCTCCTAAATCCTGTGCTGCCTTTGATTTTATTTAGGAAAACGGGGGAATGGTACTGATGTTAGTTTTGAAGAGGAAATGCTTAGGATTTGAAATGGAAGAACAAAGTTAATTATTTCTACACAGCAATAGTCTCACTGTTTTCACAGTTTGAAAACTGCAGTGAAGGACAGAGGAGAGCAATACATATCAGCCGCCATATCATGGAAATATAGGAAAATTTTTAAATGTGAGTAAAATGTAGGAAAAACCAAACTAGGAAAGCAATTTTAGCATGAATTAATTAACAAGTATGAAGATACTGTGATCCTCTTTAAAGAATTTCAGCCAAGGGGCTACTTTAGATTGTTTGATTAAATTGCAGCCTGTCACCGCGCCGTTTTGGAGGATCCAATCACGGAGGTCGCAGTGCTTCTTTCCCCCCACTTAGCAGATTGTCTGGAATGGAATATCTTGTTTTAATTAAGGTGATTAATTTAGATTTCATCAAAGTCCTAAGAAGTAACCAGCTCTGATGACCAAGATAGTCTTGTTTATTAGCTTCATATTTCAGCCAGTATGATCGTATTAACGTGGGCTCTTATTGAGGGCAACCCCAATTCCATCCTCATTAGAACTGCAAGTGACCCTCTTGGGAGTGCAAGAATCCTCCTCAAAAACTGATTTTGCATTCTTTTAAAATTCAACAACACCGCTTGATTACTCCACCCCCATATTTCAACTCCAAATAGCATAGATCAGTGGTGGCCAACCTATGGCACGGGTGCCAGAGGTGGCACTCAGAGCCCTCTCTGTGGGCACACACAAACAGAGTGCCCCGCCCCCCCGTGGCCTGGGCCGCTGGGCTCGATTATTAGCATTAAACCTAAGACCTAGTTTTGGGGAAGCAGTGTAGGTAACCCTGTTAAGTGCTGTTAACCCCCATTGATTTTCATGCAAAGAACTAAAGCACGATCCTTTACCTGGGAGTAAGCTCGGTTGCTGGCAATGGGGCTTGCTTCTGAGTAAACCCTACTAGGGTCATGATTCACCCGTTGGAAGAGTTGCACGGTTGCTCCAAAGCAAAGCCACCGACTACCACCAAGCTTACTCCTGAGTAACACATGCCTCGGAGCCAATCATTTTTCTAAACTAAAACCTCAGTATTCAGGTTAAATTGTGGTGGCACTTTTATGCACTTCAAATAAGGGGGTTTAGGTTGCAATTTGGGCACCCGGTCTTGAAAAGATTCACCGTCACTGGCATAGATGGAATTATTTTGCTGTCAAACAGTTTGAGGGCTGGGTCGTGTAAACAGCTCACCCTTTGTGTAAAAAAAAATTATTTCCTCCATATTGTTTACAGTTTGTGTTCTAACACAGCCCAAATGAACACTCCAGGAGAATTTTTCACTAAAAGTTACTCCTAACTACTTATAGAAGCTACGTAGTTCAATTGGGGTGGCCAAGATACACTACACAAATTTCCTTACGCTCATGAATTTAAAGTGAAGTCATTAAGCCCCCCTGTCTTGTAAGCAGATGGGCTACAGGAAGTCACCATGTTGTGGCTAATATAGTTGTTGGCAATGAGAGATATTGTCTCAGTATGTCTTTAATGTAATAACTCCAGCCATTATGACAAATTTTACCTTTTCTTTTGTTTCGTGGTGTTTTTGCCCATTCTGTATGTAATGTTGCTAATGCTCGTTAGTGTGAATTTTACCTCTGGGCATTGATAACATCCTATAAATATGGCCAATTTTTTTTCTTCTTTTCACTGGCAGGCTTCTTCGAGTCATAATTTCAGTCATACGTTGGAAAGAAGGACACAACCAAAGAATCAAACTGTGGTGACAACTTTCTATGCATTAAAGTTGCCAATACTGGGTTGGGAAATTCCTTGATATTTGGGGTTAGACCCTGGGGAGATTGCGGTTTATGGAGTGGAGGAACCTCAAAAGAGATAGGATGTCGTAGAGTAGTGGTGGCGAACCTATGGCACGGGTGCCAGAGGTGGCACTCAGAGCCCTCTCTGTGGGCACACATAAATAGAATTCGTCATGTGGGGGGGAAATCATCCCTCCCCCCCCCACACATTTGGTTGGCCTGGGCCGCTGGGCTCGATTATTAGCATCAAACCTAAGACCTAGTTTTGGGGAAGCAGCGCAGGTAACTCTGTTAAGCGCTGTTAAACCCCACTGATTTTCATGCGAAGAACTAAAGCGTGATCCTTTACCTGGGAGTAAACTTGGTTGCTGGCAATGGGGCTTGCTTCTGAGTAAACCCTACTAGGGTCGTGATTCACCCGTTGGGAGAGTTGCACGGTTGCTTCAAAGCAAGCCAACAACTACCACCAAGCTTACTCCTGAGTAACGCACACCTCTGAGCCAACCACAGAACTGCTTGCTAAAATTAGAAGTGTTCACAAAAGTCAGCATGGTCTCATCTGTCCTACGATCCCACTCTTGCTTTGTTCAACAGTAGAGGGGGTGGAAAAATAGCTTGCAGAGCTCTTAATTCAGCTTTTTGTTCTTCGGAAGAAGTAACATCAGTCATTTCCCGAAGCCTGTTTTCCATCATATCCACATACATGTTTTGGAAAAAGCACTACTTGACTTTGCTTACCATAAGCCGGCTATCTTTTTGATTTATTATATTTTTCCATACCAGACCTTGGTGCTGGAGATGGTTATTTATCTTTACTTTAGAGGTTCAGAAAATAGGTCATTCCCCCCCCCCCCCCGTCTTCTTTTAATAGAAGTTAATTGAACTTGCCTCCTTTGCTAGTTCAACTTTGTATATGTTAAAGTGTATGTTATATGTTAAAGTATATGTTAAAGTGAAATGAGAGTGTGACTATTGCTTAGACCAAGATCATGTCTATGAGGGTTTCTTAACTATTTTTAAATGGTTGACATTGAAATGTGCGTGTGTGTGTGTGTGAGTGTTTTTGTTTCAATTCAGATTTTCTCTTCCCAACTTTCATTTCTTGTCTTGGTTTTCCCTCCCCCACTCAAAATAAAAGGAATTTGGCTCAAGCCATTTCCTAACACTTAGCAAGCCGCAGAATTGCTAATGCATTCCATATCACATTTGGCTCCTTAATAAACATAGCAGCATCGTAGACTTGTGTGACATTGCGGGTGAACTTCCTTTTGCCAAGATTTTTTTTGCTTTGTTCGTTCGTTCGTTCGTTCGTTCGTTCATTCATTTATTTATAATTGTTTTTATATACCGCCCCTCCCCCAAAGGGCTCTGGGCTGTGAACAACATGATAAAACAATAATTACAATAAAAACCTCATTAAAACAGCAATTAATAATGTTACATTGGCGTCCAATGTAAAAACATAAACTTCATAGTTCCACCCTGGAAAATAAAACAGAAGAGCGGAGAGCCCAGAGTGTAAAGGAAAAGAGGGGAAAAGGGGGGGGGGCATCAGTGGCCGGCCCCTCCAAATGCCTGGTGGAACAATTCGGTCTTACAGGCCCTGCAGAACTCTCCAAGATCCCGCAGGGCCCGGATAGCTGGTGGTAAAGTGTTCCACCAGGCAGGGGCCAGGGCTGTAAAGGCCCTGGCCCGGGTAGAGGTCAGCCGCACCATCGAGGGGCTAGGGACCACCAGTAAATTGGCCTCTAACGAACGTAGAGGCCGTGTAGGGACATATGGGTGATCCTCTAAATAAATTACAAAAGTGGAATTCCCAGAAGTTGGAAAGTTTGCAGTTCCTATATGCCTGATTACTTTTTCTTGCTTCACGTTCTGTTGGGTATTTCCTCCTGAGTTTTTACTCAGTTCTAAAAGAGGGCTGATTTGGTATCATCTTTCATAAGGCAATATTACCGTCGTTTTGGGATTTTCTGGCTTCAACTTGTCTATCCCAACACATCTCTCACAAAACCCCTGATCACTTGCAGGATTCCAGTGAGTGTTCTGGGGCATTAGAGGATGCTGGCTTAGGCCAGCCTTTGTAGGAGTATGGATCTGGACTTCTATCCCTTTGGCCTCCATACTATATTTGATATTAAAGGCCTATAAGATCCTGACTTCAGAGCTAGAAGCTATTATCTTGCTATGTTTGAGGAAAGGCTTACAAAATTGCTAGAAGCTTCTGTCAGGCTCTCATCAGTTGCAATAAAGTTTACTTAAGTTGGAGTTTGTAACAAGTAGAAAAGATCAAATGGTCTACTGAAGTTGGAGGCGGCTACTTTTCCTTGGAAAAATAGTTCCTTGGCTGTTTAAAGGGAAATTGGACCATTTGCTTGAAAGCCACTCAGTCTAGACCAGTGGTGGGAATCAAACAGCCGGTTCTGGTGGTGGGATTCAAATAACAAACTGGTTGTTTATAAGCACCATTTTAACAACCGGTTCTGCCAAAGTGGTGAGAACCTGCTGAATCCCACCACTGGTCTAGACTCAGAGCTCCCCAGCTTTTTTGAGCTTGCAGGGACCTTTGAAATTCTGACACTGGGTGATGGGTGAAGCCACAAAATGGCTGCCCAAAGAGGCTGAGCCAACCAGAAAATGGCTACTGCTGGAGGCAGAGTCATACACTCAGAGTAACCCTGAGTACAAGGTAGAAGAGGGGTGATTTTTTAAAAACTACAGTGGGAAAGAGGAGTGAGCAAAAATAAAAGCGGTGGCAGAAGTTGCTGAAGCAACGTTATTTTAATCTACCCAGCCAATCAGATCTTCAGTGGCCAGCGTAGGACCCCCGCTGCCTCCCCGGCCCCACTCTCTGAAAACATTTGGTGGGTGCCAGGAAAGGTGTTGGTGGGTGCCTAAACTCCCAATGACACCATGTTGGGGGCGCCTGATCTCCATGTTTTTATTGGCCGCGCTAGTTAAACCTGTTAATTCTTCCATTTAAAAAAAAAACTGTTTCAAAACCCTGTAAATAAATCTTCACAGTTGTGTATATATTAATCCGGCCTTAGTGATCTCCGTCATCTCCTTGTGCAGCGAATCTAAAGCCTGCGCACTCGCTACCTGCAGAACACCTGGAGACAGAGAGGAAGGTTTGTGATTTCAAACAAACCTAGATCCTGGAAATCTTAGGAGGCTGCGTGCATCTCTTCATCAGGGGAACAGAAAGGCTTGTAAATATCCCAATGTTTTGTGTCCGCCATTTTGTAATAGTGTCCATTATCCATGGATTTACCGAGGCCTCAAGTAGATGTTTCCTAAAAGACCTGAGAAAAATGGCAAGGTTAGATGGAATTTTCAGAGTGTAGAGCACAGGTGTCAAACTCGCGGCCCTCCAGATGTTATGGACTACAGTCTCCATCATCCCCTGCCAGCATGATGCTGGCAGGGGATGATGGGGACTGTAGTCCATAACATCTGGAGGGCTGCGAGTTTGACACCTGTAGAGGGACAAATTAGAGCTTTTAAAATGAGGCTGGGGGCAAGGGAAGCGAAATTTGGCTTCTACCTCTAGCATATATTAGCAGTGGTCAACAAACCTGCTTTCACGGAAGCTTGTGTGCTACTATTGCTGTTTTCCCATCGAGGAGCTCCAAGTTTCCCCTGATACGTGGGCTTGAAAGACCACTTTCAGTGGATTCCTGCCCTAGTCATCTTTTGGACACTTCTACAGAGCAAACTAGTGCTGGGTCTACGATTCTGATATTCTGCGCCGCTTCCCTCCGCTCCGTCTCTCTCTTTCCCCCCTTTCGGAAAACACTTTCTCATTACATTCAGTGATACGGCCTGTATCAAATGAGCAGAAGCCGCCTGTGGATGTTCTCTTAGTTCCACTTGTATGAATCTATTCTTAAGTCTGTCTGCGCTAGAAAGAATATTTTGGCTGCCGAATGAACGCCGCATTTCAATTGTGAGCAAGACTGTTTAGTGGTTGTCTGGGAAAATGAAATAGCGATTGTCTCTTTCAGTTTTGCAGCTTTTCTTTTGTACTTAGGAGTGGGTTGGGGGGAGGGCATTCCTGTCGCCATTTTAAAAATGCATGGATTAGCAGTCTTGTATACCTGAATAATAATGTACAGCAGCTATTTGTTTTTGGCGTAGCTTCAGTGTTATTTGTCACAAGAGTTTAAACTGCTGTTGTTTTCCAGCACGGTTTTCTCCTGCGTTTTTCTGCACTGCAACACACACTTCATTTCTGTGTAGCTTGACTGATGGTCTGCTATATATTCAGCGGCTTTCACAGCACAACGGTATTTTCCCTTCAGTATCATAATATGCATTTAGCATCATGCCATCTTCATCCCCCTTTGTTTCGTTTGTCTTCCCTGCGTTGAAATAGAGATGGCCGTTATTCATTGGGCTTACTGGCGTTTTGAGAATTTGGGTGCCTCCTGCTGCAAGTTAATATTTGAAGTACTGCGGAACTGTGTTATTTTAAAACGAAGCAATTCTCAGCAAGTGCTAACGAAGATCAAGAAAGGCACCTTTTTGTGTTTCCCCATATAGCTTTTTAAAAAATCAAGACAATAAATCTGATGGAGGAGGTATACATACAGTGCAAAGACTGTACTATCTGAGACTTTTAAGGAAACAACAACTGAATGGAAAACTCCTGGTGTCCTTTTACCGCTGTGCTATAGAGAGTGTCTTCACCTACTGCATCTGTGTATGGTTCTCCAGTTGCACAGTGGCAGATAGGAAGGCGCTCCAAAGGGTGATCACTACTGCACAGAGGATTATCGGCTGCCCTCTCCCCTCCTTGGAAATAGGAACTCTATGAATTCCCTGGAAAGCCTAAAGAAAGCCCAAAATATTCTCAGAGACCCGTCTCATCCAGCACACTTCCTCTTTTTTTGAGACTGTTACCATCCGGCAGACGATACAGGTCTATCAAAACTAGGACAAAGAGGCTTAGAGACAGCTTCTACTCTAGAGCTGTGGCTATGCTAAACTCCGCGGCTTCGTGTTGATGTGTTTGGGGCTGTGTAGGGATGGGTGGAGGAAGGGGAAAGTGAGGATGGGGTATGAGTCTGAAATTGTGTGCATCGAGGAATGCTGCTGTAAATTTTCGTTGTGCGTGCACAATGACAATAAAATGCTTATGCTTATGGAGGAAAGATTGAAGAGCCCCGTGACACAGAGTGGTAAGCTGTGGTACTGCAGCCCAAGCTCTGTTCATGACCTGAGTTTGATTCCAACGGAAGTTGGTTTCAGGCAACCGATTCAGAGTTGATTCAAATCCTTCTGAGGTTTCAGGCAGCCCAGCCTTCGATCCTTCTTCCTTCCAGTTTTCTGGGAATAAAGTGTAGAAGACTGGGGAAGACAGTGGCAAACCGCCATGTAAATATAGCGTGTCTAGTAAATGTCGTCAGCAGACATAAAGCGGAGCTAACCAGAGTAGACAAGTTTGTAGTCCATCTGCTCACACTACAGCTTCTCAGGAAGAAGAAATACTCCGCACAAGGTGCTCTTTCCACAAGGAAGGCTTTTATCCAATTCCAAAGCCTTTATTGGCATTATAAATTACAGAGTTAGTAGAAAGGGGCATTTATCTACTAACTGAGACATTAAAACATTAAAATACATTAAAACAACGTTGAACATTCACAACCACGCCTTGTAAACCGCACACACAAAATAATTTAGCTGTCACTACTATGTAGGCAATGATTGCGCCTGGCCAAATAGTGCCTCAAAAAACTTGCAACATTCTCACACATAAAGGAAGGCTTTTATCATATAGTTGCAATATGTACAGAGCTATATACACGGATATCGATCAGTCAAACAAAGTGCTTCGCCAGACAACAGTTTCCGAAAGGAACAAACTCACTATACAGTATTAGTACTTTTATACATTGATGAGCCAATCATGTTAAAGGTCATCTGGAACTGGTTTGGTCCAGTCTAGCTGTCAGTTGGCTACTTTTTGCTGACTCATACTTCTGTTGCTGACTCATACTTTTTGCTGACTCATACTTCTGCTGTGTTGACAGTACATGTCACGACAAATATGGTGTCAGCCCATGGATCGTTAATGACCCAGTGTTTGCACAGTGGACTTCCTTTATCCTTTACCTGGAGGCAAGTCTGAGGGGGGATATGATTGAAGTCTATAAAATTATGCATGGGGTAGAAAATGTTGACAGAGAGAAATTTTTCTCTCTTTCTCACAATACTAGAACCAGGGGGCATCCATTGAAAATGCTGGGGGGAAGAATTAGGACTAATAAAAGGAAACAGTTCTTCACGCAACGTGTGATTGGTGTTTGGAATATGCTGCCACAGGAGGGGGTGATGGCGACTAACCTGGATAGCTTTAAAAGGGGCTTGGGCAGATTTATGGAGGAGAAGTTGATCTATGGCTACCAATCTTGATCCTCTTGATCTCTGTTTGCAAATGCCTTAGCAGACCAGGTGCTCAGACGCAAGAGCAGCAGCAGCAGAAGGCCATTGCTTTCACATCCTGCATGTGAGCTCCCAAAGGCACCTGGTGGGCCACTGCGAGTAGCAGAGTGCTGGACTAGATGGACTCTGGTCTGATCCAGCAGGCTAATTCTTATGTTCCTAAGATTAGGGATGGAGTAAGGCTAACAGAAATAAAAACAGGAAGGATGCTGAAGGCCATAAAACATTTTTCTTTGTCTCCAACATTCCTAATCAGCTTTAACCAGGGTCACATTTTGCTCAAAATTTGCCTCGAAAGACAAACAAGCTGCTTATAAACACCACGTCACCACATTTGTGCGCCTGTGCGTCTGCAAACACTCATCCTTGCTGTCCATGCTGGCTCTCTAACATAGCATGTCTTAAAGTGAGACAGCCACAAATAATAAGACAAACTGTATCTTCACCTTCTGAGTAAATTGGAACAAGAAGGGAAAAACAAAGTGATACTTGGCCAAATATCTGGGGGAACAACCACGGGTTGACTTGGCACCTCTCAAGCATTAGGCGGGCCATTATGGGGGTGATGAAATGCCAAAGTTTTTCATTGCCTTCGATTTCCATCAATTTCGGTTTTCATCGATTTTTTTCAGTGAAAAATTTGTCTCAGTTTTCATCTATTTGCCTCGGTTTTCATTGATTTGCAGTAAGGTGCAGGGGTTTGTGGGGAAAAATCACCCGGACAAAGCTGTCGCAGGCCGTGTCTGCAACTTGTTTAATGACAATGTCTTGCCCCATTTCAGACAAATCTTAAAGAGGCGACAGAAACAGACCTCTTTGGACAGCTTTCTGGTACGACATTGGTCCACTGGCTCTGAAGCTGGTCCTAGTGTCATTGTTTGTTACTGTTTTCAGCATTAAACACTATGTTTATTCACCAAAAAGTGTTTTTGGTATGTTTTTTTGAGTGCCTAGAATGGATTAATTGGATTTACATTGATTCCTATGGAAAAGTTTGCCTCAGTTTTCATCGGTTTTCATCGATTCTTTTCGGACGGATTACCAACGAAAACTGAGGTTCCACTGTACCATTACAGCAGTGGTCTTCAAACTATGGCCCTCCAGATGTTCATAGACTACAGTTCCCATGAGCCCTACCACTTGGCCATGCTGGCAGGGGCTGATGGGAATGGTAGTCCATGAACATCTGGAGGGCCATAGTTTGAAGACCCCTGCATTACAGGAAAGACCTGTCTCTGGTTGCTGTCCATGGTTCTGGAGGTACAGACATGCAGAAGGGGCTATGTTTTAAATTAAAAGAAAAAAATGCACTGTCCATTAGGCTGTTGCAAATCAACCTGGGTGTTCCTTAGAAACGTATCCAGTGTACTAGGGTACAAATGGGAGTATAGTTTTTTTCCAATTATTTAAGAATCTACAGTTAGGGAAACATGATTCCAGGTTGAGTGTGTGTGTGTGTGTGTGTTCTCTGATGTGAGATTCCTGGAGGTACTAAAATACACTATTTATGCTGTTCCAGCTTCCTATAGATCCTTGTAAATGCTAGCTCTACATTTTTTTATGTGTGTCTGTCAGTCTGTCAGTCAGAGCAGTTGCAGATTTACAGGGCTAATGCATGTGCACTACGGCACACGAGCTCTGCTCTCCAACCCAGTAGTCGTCTGCTCGCACTTCCGATCGTTACAAGCGAGGTTATTTTTAGTCAGCTGAAATTTAAAACATTCCTTTCCACGTCTGTGGGCTTTATTGAACTCCAGCCTAGTTCATGCTTCAAGGTGGATTCTGCCGCTGAGTGGTCTGGCGGGAGAGGGGGACAGTGATGCATTGTTTAATTCCCCAGATGTGGATCCTACAGAAGCTATATTTAGTTTCTGCCGATTGTCACTGCCCCACTATGTTATTACGGTATACGAAAAGGGGTGATGCAATTTCATTGCTCAGTGGCTTGATAAGACATAAACGTAGATGAATGAACCAGGCAAACATGTGGCCCAGCGCACATGGTGCTTTGGATTTCAGCTTACGTGCACGTTGCGCTGCGTCGGAGGAAAAAGCTCCAGTGCTTCGCAGAACTATTTTGGGCTTTGTCCTTAGGTCAGCATTTAGTTACTGTTTGAGTTCTCACAAGGGCAGCAAATACCACAGATGGCCAACTTTGGCTTTAAATAGATGGTTGCAAGAACTATTTTAAGCAGTTTAAACAGAAGTAGGCTTCAGTGTCTTCATTTTTTGCTCACTACTGTAGCTTTGCCTCTTTCCGCACGGGCCAATAAACATGGATGAAAGGTGGGTTACATGACCTCGTCCCAGCCTGGTCCCATAGCCAGCCATGCGAACGGGGTGTGTGCCTTCGCACGGAGGCACGGGTTTTTTTTGGGGGGGGGGTCAGGTACAACTGACCCCTAGGGCCATGAAATGGCCCTTTGTCCCTGTGTGGCTCCACAGATGAGAGCCAGGGACTGCAATTCTCTTGTTGGATCACAGCCACCTAATGCGACTGCAAGATGCATTAAAACAAAAGAATCGCACATTACGTGATTCTTGAAAACCCGGGGGGGGGGGATGCAGAGCAGATTTGCTTTACGAGCGGGATCTGTGCGAAGTCCCCCCCCCGACCCAGGTTTTATCCCGCCCTTAACCCATGTTTATCGGCCCGTGCAGAAAGGACCTTTCTTTGGGTTCCACCTTTGTTGGACTGGACAAACTGTCACACAGCGCCATGCTTAGGTGGTTCCAGTCTCACTTTGCTTAGGTCACAGGTGTCAAACTCGTGGCCCTCCAGATGCTATGGACTACAGTTCCCATCACCCCCTGCCAGCATGATGCTGGCAGAGGATAATGGGAACTGTAGTCCATAACATCTGGAGGGCTGTGAGTTTGACACCTATAGCTTAAGTGGTTCCAGTCTTACTGCTACTACTTAGTAGTAGTAGTAGTAGTAGTAGTAGTAGTAGTAGTAGTAGTAGTACAGAATGTACTATCCAAAGACAGTGCTGAGGGACCCCAGTACTGACTCTGGGGCATTTATTTAGAGCAGCGATGGCGAACCTTTTCGAGACCGAGTGCCCAAATTGCAACCCAAAACCCACTTATTTATCGCAAAGTGCCAACACGGTAATTTAACCAGAATACTGAGGTTTTCGTTTAGAAAAAATGGCCCTGAGGAGTCCGTTACTCAGAGGTAAGCTTGGTGGTAGTCAATGGCTTTGCTTTGAAGCAACCGTACAACTCTTCCAATGGGTGAATCATGACCCTAGGAGGGTTTTCTCAGAAGCAAGCCCCATTGCCAGCAACCGAGTTTGCTCCCAGGTAAAGGATTGCACTTTAGTTCTTCGCATGAAAATCAGTGGGGTTTAACAGCGTTTAACAGGGTTACCTACACTTCTTCCCCAAAACTAGGTCTTAGGTTTAATGCTAATAATCAAGCCCAGCGGCTCAGGCCAGCCCAGATGTGTGTGGGGAGGCACTCTGTTTGTGTGTGCCCACAGAGAGGGCTCTGAGTGCCACCTCTGGCACCCGTGCCATAGGTTCGCCATCACTGATTTAGAGTGACATGTCTCCAATATGCTGATGAAATCCAGCTCTAATTCCCCCTATAAGCTGAGCTGAATGTAAGATGAGCCCTGCTGAATCAACTGAATGGTCCATCTAGTCCGACCACCTATCTCCCGTTGTGACCAACCAGTTACTCTGGAAGGCCAATAACAGGGCACGGAGCTTGAGACCTTACCCGACGTTGTCTTCTGACCCTGGGATTCAGAGGTTGACTGTCTCTGAATTGGTGCAATTAAGTGACTGGATATGTGGAGATGAGTGACTGGGAAGGCCTGAACAGTTGCCAGGAGAAGGTAATGGGATGGATAAGGGATAGTTAAGGAACAATAAATTGAAACACAATTTAGAGTGCTTTTTTTTAACCTTTAAGGCACTAACTGGCTTAAGAACATAAGAACATAAAAAAGAGCCTGCTGGAACAGACCAGAGTCCATCTAGTCCAGCACTCTGCTACTCGCAGTGGCCCAACAGATACCTTTGGGAGCTCACATGCAGCATGTGAAATGGCTTAGTTCTGAGGTACTAGAACAGTGATGGCGAACCTTTTTGAGACCGAGTGCCCAAATTGCAACCCAAATTCCACTTATTTATCGCAAAGTGCCAACCCAGCAATTTAACCTGAATGCTGAGGTTTTAGTTTAGAAAAAAACGGTTGGTTCCCTCTTCCTCGGCCCCACCCGCTCGAGCAGGTTGCCTCCAGCAAGTCCCACCGCACCACTCTGTGCCTCTCTAGCATCTCTGCCTCCTCTATGCGCCCCCCCCCCCCCCCAGGCAGCAGCCACCTGGAGCACAGGCACCAGGCCCGCCAGCCGAGTCCTCCCGGCTCACCGTGGTGCATGCATATCGTGCTCAGTGGCCTAGGCCAGCCTAGATGTGTGTGTGGGGGTGTGTGTGTGATTTTCCACCCCCCCCCCACATGACGAACTCTGTGTGTGCGTGCCCACAGAGAGGGCTTCGAGTGCCACCTCTGGCACCCGTGCCACAGGTTCGCCATCACTGTACTAGAAAGACTGCCTCCTCACATACTACCCAGCCCTCCAATTTTCTGTGCCCCCACCCGCAGAGGGTGTGGTAAGTCGTGACCACAGACAGGACTGTTCCCGTGGCGTCCTTCTCCTTTGGAATGTCCACCTCTTCAAGCTCAACTATTTTAAATATGTGTGAATGATTGATTCCCCCTCCCCTGAATTTCCTGATCAGCAGAAATGTCCCTTGGTGTTTTATATTCCAGTCAAAGTCTCTAATCTGTTTTCTTCGGAGCGTGCTTTATTTATTGACAACTCCAGAATGAATTTCATGGTATTTTTTGCGTGCAGGGCAAAGGAATGCCGTCATATTCTAAACGGATCGAAAGGATGAGCTTTATTCATGATCTCACAACAGTGACTCGCCTAGTTCTCTTTTTGACTGGTATCCTATTACTGAATCACCCCAAAGGATAGTTGCGAACTAAGTGCGTGACCTGCAGATTCATGCCTGTCACAGATGCTTACGACGATCTGAATTGAAGAAGAGTTTTCAGCAGCTGCCCTCCAATTAACTAAGATTGTCCCAATTATATATTAAAAACCTTTTGGCAGCCTGAAATTGGAACCTTGGCTTTTTCAGCCCAGTCCTGAACCTTCTTTTTTCAGCCCAGTCCTGAACAGAGAGGCACGTTTCTCAGTCCATTGATTGCACTATTTCAACATCCTTTATTTGAGAGGTTTTTATTAACATTCCTACAACCCAATCCAGAGTGGAGGGATGGACCGCACTCTGGTGCCCACTGCACTGGTGCAAAGGTCAAATGTGCTGGTGTAACCTCTATGAGTGGGTTCTGTGGGGCAGAACTTGGAATGAGTTTGCAACAACACATTTTTAAAAACAAAATGGTTTACTTTCTTAACATATAACATCAACATTTAACATCACATTTCGAGGTCCTGTTCAGGTTGCATTTTCAAGTCCTTATATTTACAGTCTACGGAATCTGCCAAGTCCAGTTCTTCTTTGCAAGTGGGTTGGCTCCTGAAGACTCCCAAGGGCTTGATGAACAGGATTCAACATGATGAAGGTTTCCAGGAGAACTCTCACCCATTACAACCACAAAAAGAAACCCTGAAACAATCAACTCCAACATTTACAACATAGCAAAAATAAACAACTACCTTCCCAGTAGTTCCCAACAAATATTGCCAGATTACCCTTAACAAAGGTGTTGGGGCTTATACAATAAGGAGTCCGAGTCTGGTAGCCTTGTCTCCTCCAACTACATGAGCTCTGCAGCCTCTTGCTGCTTTGAGTCTCCACCCCTTACTGGGTCAACCCATTCTGAGCATGGGGGTTACACTGGCGGAGGGTCAACTTACCCGGGTGCCCGACCCGCAAGCCACTTTCCGTGCCCAGGCCCACCGGCACAGAATATTGCACCAGTGTGGCCCGGGGCAGGCCAAGGGGTGGAGCTGACCTTAATAGGTTTCCACTGGTCGGCCAGCCCGCGTGCGCCAGCAGAGCCTGCTTCGGAGATATGGCACGTTGAGCAGCCACAGGTGGCTCCTAAACCACCCCAGTTATAATACACAGCTGGATTAGGACTACTGTGCCACATTTGAAAACAGGATACCTTAGATCTGGAAAACATCCAGAAAAGGACAACCAGCAGCACTTTAACCACTCAACCACCTTCCCAAGAAGGCAAGAGCCGTTGTCTTAGTTGTAGACCATCTGCTTGCCATCCAGAAGCTTCCAGGTTCAATCCTTGGAATCTCCAATGAAAAGGACGAGGCAGTAGGTGATGTGAAAGACTTCAACCTGAGACCCTGGAGAGCCGCTACCAGTCTCTGTAGCAATACTGAGCATGATGGACAGAGGATCTGGTGTTCAGTATAAGGCAGGTTTATGTGTTCATACGGCTAAGTTGTTTAGGGGAGGGAGGGGGAGGAGGGGTGGCATGCAAGGGAGGGAGTGGGGAGGAGGGAGGGGGAGGAGGGAGGGGTGGCATCAGAGGTGGGATCCAACCAGTTCTCACCACTTCTCTAGAAGTGGTTACTAACTTTTTTCTGAGTGCCCAGAAGGGGTTACTAAAAACAACCTCCCGCCCCAATAAGGGACTGGAGAGGTGCATGTGTTATTAGCTTGGCGCCACTTTGTTTGGGCATCCCATGCCAACGGAACCTGTTATTAAAATTTTTGGATCCCACCACTGGGTGGCATGCAAGGGAGGGGAGGAAAGGGGAAAGGGCCCGGCATCTGGTCATGGCCCACCCACCCTAGTGGAGGGAGGGGAGGGGGAGGGGAGGGGTGGCATGCAAAGGAGGGGCGGGAGAGGGCCCAGCATCTGGACCTGGCCCACCCACCCTAGCAGAGGGAGGGGAGTGGAGGGAGGGGTGGCATTCAAGGGAGGGGAGGGTTTTTTTGAGAGCTGAGGCAGAACTGTTAAAAACTTAATACATAGAGGACCTGCTGAAGTGCTAAAATGACTACTATTACTGCCCAATCAGCAGTATGACACATATGTAAGAATTATTATATTGTCTAGTTTGTAGCCCATAAGCTAAAATTCTAGCTGGAACATTTAGCCTTGTCAGCAAAATGATCCATATTTATCTGTTTCTCTGTCCATACAAGAATAAACTAGAAGGTCTAAATACTGTAAAGTGCACAGATAAAAATAATTCTTAAAGCATCAATTGTGAAGCCCGTCTGTCATCTATAACATTTACAAAGTATACAATATCTGTCCATTAAAATAAATTCTGAAAATAATTAGTCTATGTTGTTTTCAATAATATTAATTCTTAATATTTTGAACATCAGTCATGAGTATGTCATAAGGACACGGAAAAATTACCTAAATCTGTTTTGAGATTAAACCAAAATCGTGGTTTACATGTAAAGACTTCTTGAATCAAATTGCCTTCTTATTGCTTAAGAAAAAAGTCAAGCAAAAAAGGATAAAAAATATTTTCGAGATAATAAATAAACATATAAAACACTAATGTCTGGCCCAATTGAAAGATATTCTCAGCAAATTTTACAGAGTTCATTCTAAAATCTTAAAAACTGGAAAAAAAAACCCAACCCTTTTTGGCCCATGTTTATTGTGCAGATAGAAGTTTGTGTGATATGAAAGAGCACACAACAGTCTCCTTTTTTATCCTTCATTATCCACCGCGGTAGATTGGATTTAAATCAAATTAATTTAAACCATGTTTTAAATCAGTAGTGACTAAATCACCAGAGAATGGCGTCTCTCTACAGCCACCTCCTACCTTCTAAGACTGTGCAGGCATTGCTTGCACTCCCTCCATTGTCACAAAGGTTACAAACATACTTGTTTTTGGTTCTGGTGGGTTTTCCGGGCTGTGAGGCCACGGTCTGGTGGATCTTGCTTCTAACGTTTCGCCTGCATCTGTGGCTGGCATCTTCAGAGGTGTATCACACTTCTGAAGATGCCAGCCACAGATGCAGGCGAAACGTTAGGAACAAGATCCACCAGACCGCGGCCACACAGCCCGGAAAACCCACCAGAACCAGTTGAATCCGGCCGTGAAACCTTCAACAATACTTGTTTTTGTTGTACAGCTACAAGGTCCAGTAGCACCTTAGAGACCAGCAAAATGTTGGGGTTCAACTTTTGAGAGTCAAAGCTTTCTTCATTGAATATGAAACTTGACTCTCAAATTCTTATACCTCCCAAATTGTGTTGGTGTTTAAGATGCTACTGGGATTGAATCTAGCTATTCTACTGCAGAAAACATGGCTACCCATGTAGGAGCAGCAGTGGCATAGGAGGTTAAGAGCTCGTGTATCTAATCTGGAGGAACCAGGTTTGATTCCCAGCTCTGCCGCCTGAGCTGTGGAGGCTTATCTGGGGAATTCAGATTAGCCTGTACACTCCCACACACGCCAGCTGGGTGACCTTGGGCTAGTCACAGCTTCTTGGAGCTCTCTCAGCCACACCCACCTCACAGGGTGTTTGTTGTGAGGGGGGAAGGGCAAGGAGATTGTCATACCCTTTGAGTCTCCTACAGGAGAGAAAGGGGGGATATAAATCCAAACTCTTCTTCTACCCCCCCCCCACATATTTTTGTTGTGCTCACTGAATGACTCTGTAAAACTATGTGATCAATGTGGCACATTAAAAAAATTGTTTATGTCCCAGTCTCTTAACGCAGAATGAGAACTAAGACTTCATTCTTTTTTTGAAAAAAAGAAAACAGATTGATTGCAGAAATTTAGCTGACAGTGTCACATTTTCGGGTTTTTTTAGCACTTCCCGGAATTGCGATATAGCCTCAGGTATGCTCTTCTAAAAGAAAATAAATACTTCCAATGTAATGGCACAGGAAAGTAATGATGCAAGGATATCTGTCATTAGCGAACAGTCATCTGAATGAAAAATTAATATTTTCATGGGGATATTAAGACACTGGATCTAAAGAGAAAGGAGCAAGGGAAAAAAGCTACATTTTAACCAGAAAATACCTTTAGAAAGCGGATATGATGTAATTCTGCAGGAATGTTAGTGGTAAATTTGAATCACATTCTGTCTCTCAAGATCAGCCATTCTCAACCAGGGTTCCCTGGTACCCTGGGGTGCCGTGAGCATGTCCCAGGGGTACCCGTGCTTGTACTACCCCTCATTTTTGTAGGTGGCTCTCCCACTCCCATGCCTGAGCAAGGACATGGAGCTGGCCCATGGGGCAGGGCCTGCCGCAAGGTCAGCAGCCACCACCATCCCCAGTGCTACCCTTCACCCTGGGAGGGGAAGGTGGGGTGTGTGGCAAGCAGGGGCAATGGGTGGGGAAGGTGGAGGGTGGCGGCAGGGGTATCGTGAGATATGAAGAGTGAGGTCAAGGGTACCCTGACCTCGAAAAGGTTGGGAAACATTGCTCAAGATACTTTAATATTTGTTTTTAATATTTTATTCATTTTATTACATTTCTAAACTGCCCCTCCCTTTGGGGCTCAAACCAACAAATATTTGCTAGGCACCTGAGACAGGATGAGGGTGTTGTCGTCGTCGTCCCTACCATTCCTCCCCCACCCCCAAGTGAGCAGTTGAGGGTTTCTACAATGTATTTCGAAAGATGTCAGAAATGCCAGTATTCTGTTATTAGGGAGTATTAGTATACAGAGTTGATAAGGGTTCTCAAGTGAGTTTTATGACAGGTTTTGGATTAAGATTAGTTCAGTTCACACTGAATGCTACCATGGTGCCTGGCTGTGTGCCGTTACAAAATTATATGGAAGCTGAAATCCATGAGGAATCACCATAAATAGGTCTGTCTGCCTGCCTGCCTGCCTGCCTGCCTGTCTGTCTGTCTGTCTGTCTGTCTGTCTCTCTCTCTAGTTTGTGAGGGAAGGGGTTAAATCAGAATGTTTTCAGTCAATCAGTTGATGTATCACTTCTTACAGTTTTAGGAGATTCGTGAAGGTTTACAAAGGTCCTTGGCAAACACACTGCCAGGCCCAGCTCGATTCCTAAAGGACCTGATTAATCCGGCTAAAAAGAACAGACTTGTTGCTAATATATAAATTAATGGTTCTGTGAAGTAGGGGATGTAATCTTCTCTCTGTTTTTCGAGAGTCATTAACAGCCGGGAATTATGTGCAAACTAGGAGTACAAACTGCCACTCCAATTAATCATGTTGCCATCAATTTTTTTAAAAAAATTTATGTTTATACACTGTAGTTTGATAGACTGATAGACTCCAAGCGCCGTGAATGGGCTCCTGGCTGTGAAGGTGGCATTAAAGTTAATGGACACTTCACAGCCAGATCACCCATACTTTGCAGCAAATGTAGCTCTCTGCTGGTCACCACTGTTCTGTGGAACAGCTGGAAGTACCTTGGAAATAAGAGAAGTCGTGTAAAAGGGCTGCTTGCCCTCACTGCCTCCCCCAACCTTCCTTTCTTGGAAAGCCACTAAGCCCTTTGTGGTTATATTTTCATGACATTTAATTTCTTTAAATTGCTGCAAAAAAATTAATGCAAGTGAATTACTTTAACTCTTCAGAATATTCAGTACTTTATAACTATGAAATGTGAGAACTTGGTTAAGTTGTGAATTAAGCGCAACTTTGTTTACTTGGTGTTATTTCACTTGGGTCGTCTCATCACCATCAGATTTAGCTCTAGATATTGTAAGAAGAAACATGTTCTATAGGAGAAGTCAGTATGGTGGGTTGGGGAGAGGGGGACCTATGGGTCTAGATCAGTGATGGCGAACCTTTTCGAGACTGAGTGCCCAAATTGCAACCCCAAACCCACTTATTTATCCCAAAGTGCCAACACAGCAATTTAATCTGAATACTGAGGTTTTCGTTTAGAAAAAACGGTTGGCTCCGAGGCGCGTGTTACTCGGAAGTAAGCTTGGTGGTAGTCTTTGCTTTGCTTTGAAACAACTGTGCAACTCTTCGAACAGGTGAATCATGACCCTAGGAGGGTTTACTCAGAAGCAAGCCCCATTGCCAGCAACTGAGCTTACTCTCAGGTAAAGGATTGCGCTTTAGTTCTTCCCATGAAAATCAGTGGGGTTTAACAGTGCTTCCCCCCCCCCCCATGATGCACTCTGTGATCACGTGCCCACAGAGAGGGCTCTGAGTGCCACCTCTGGCACCCGTGCCATAGGTTCGCCACCACTGGTCTAGAATAATGATACGGTAGATATATATTCTGTATGAGTAGTCAGTATAGAAGTCTGAGGGAAGGGTGTGAGGGTTAGGATCTAGGATTCCCTTATGGCTTAACCTATGAGATTCCAGATACCATTATGGATTACATATCTTCTATCATTCAGCCCCTGCCAGCATGGCTAATTGGCCATGCTGGCAGGAGCTGATGGGAATTGTAGCTCATGAACATCTGGAGTGCCATAGGTTTGCCCCCACTGGTCTAGACTAACTGATTTAATTTTGCTTATATTTTTTGCTTATGTTTAATTTGGTAATTCATACTACCTTTTCCTCCCCATATGATTGGTTTATTTTAATGGATTTACTTGTTATAACTGAAATCAATAAATAAAGATTTCAAAAAAATACTTTGTGCCTAATGGTCTAATGGTCATTCAGGTGTGATCTGTCCACACACCCCTTCTTTCTAGGACTGGGTGGTTGAATTGTGTCACCTTTTTGAGATTATAGCTTTTGCTGTTGCTTTCTCTATGTGCCTAAGACTTTTATTTATAGTTTCGAACTATAGAGATTTGTCAGTGTTGAAATGCTGGAACCTTCAACAAGCTTGTTTGCTGACCAGATTGAAACAGATTTTTTGGTCCATGCAAGTCAGTGTTGTCTACTCAAACTTGCAGTGGCTCTCCATGGTCTCAGGCAGAGGTTTTTCACCTTCTGCTACCTTGTTTTTTCAACTGCAGATGTCAGGGATCGAACTTGGGAAAAGGGAAGGGGAAGGAGTTTATAAGCCACCTTGAGTTTCCTTACAGGAAAGAAAGGTGGGGTATAAATCCAAACTCCTCCTCCTCCTCCTCCTCCTCCTCCTCCTCCCCCTCTTCCCCTTCCGCCTCCTCCTCTTCGCGTACCCCAAGCAGATGCTGCACCACTGAGCCACAGAGCTTGTTCTAGTTTACTGGCTGAAAGAAACTCCCTTGCTCATAGTCAGAACAGAAGACTAGCCAAGAGCTTTGTGGAGAGGCAAGCCTTAAAACGAACTTGCACCCTGTTCCAGTGGCGTACCTGGGCAAACTGGAGCCCTGGGCAAAACCTGAGTTTTATGCCCCCCCCCCCCCATGGGCAGCCACCCTCTCCCACCATGACCAAACAATGATTTTTTACACCAGGTCTTTTCAAAGTCACCATCACATTATAGAACATGCCCCAACTCACAAATCTGAACATAGCAATGGGCCATGCCACACAGCAGAAATAATTTGTTTTGAAAACATTTTCAAAATGCTTTCAAAATGTTTCATTACTGCTATGAAAACATTTTATGGTGTTGTATCCAGTCCCCCCAATTGGGAGAAACAGCATCACTTTCAATGTTTCAGGGTGGGGGAGAATCCACCCCAACACAGCATCACTTTCAAGTTTAAGCAAGTGATGCTGGAATCCACCCCCAAACAGCATTATTTTCAATGGTGTTTAAACTAGGGAGTCCAGATTCTCCTTTTAAATCCACCTTAAAGGGAGAATCTGGGGTTCCCAGTTTAAACGACGTTGAAAGTGTTTAAATGTTTCAGTGTTTAAACTGGGGACCTCATATTCTCCCTTTAAATCCATGCCGAAGGGGGTGGATTTAATAATAATAATAACCTTTATTAGGCATTGAGAGAAAGAAAGAAAGAAAGAAAGAAAGAAAGAAAGAAAGAAAGAAAGAAAGAAAGAAAGAAAGAAAGAAAGAAAGAAAGAAAGAAAGAAAGAAAGAAAACAAGCATTGGTAGGAAGGGGATGGATTTAAAAGGAAAATCTGGAGAAATTTAGGGGGTGCCTGCTGTCAGGGGTGCAATTATTAAGATAGCAGCACCAAAATTTAAGAGTATCTTCGTGAGACCCTACTGATGATACCACCCAGGTTTGCTGAAGTTTGGTTCAGGGGGTCCAAAGTTATGGACCCTCAAAAGTGTAGCCCCCATCTCCTATTATCTCCCATTGGAAACAATGGAGGATGGGTTGGACTCCCTTTGGGAGTCCATAACTTTGGACTCCCTAAATCAAACCTCACCAAACCTGGGTGATATCATCAAGAGAGTCTCCCAAAAAATCCCTGAAATTTTGGTGCTGCTGGCCTAAAAACTGCGCCCTCTGTAGGCCAAAAACGGAAAAACACTGAAAATACAAAAAATCCCACAAACAAACCTGCAGCTTTTGCTCCCCCCACAAGGGGGCGCCCTGGGCAATTGCCCACTTTGCCCAAAGGGAGGAACGCCTCTGCCCTGTTCAAATGTTAGGGTGAACACACCATCATCACCCTGCCTGTGAGTGTGGACATGTGTAAGAAGCAGCCGATGTGCCTTCAAAGAATGGAAGTTGAACTTGCCTACTTTACGAAACGTTGCATCATAAATAAATTAGAAATAAACTGGATCACTACTTACTTTGCAGAAGAGCACGAACTTATTTTTTTCTCGGCACAAAGCTCGTCTTAAGCAGCGTCAGCTTTCTGAATGTTGCCGGTTCCAACTCAGCGTTTTGTTAATTAGACCAGCTGGAAATATGTGTGCTTGGAGTGAACCAGTTCCCCTCTCTGACTTTTTGTGCTTCCTATTGATTACTGAGTGAGAGTAGCTGTAGCTCAGGATCAAGAAATTAGAAAACAGGCGTTTGTACAAGGTTGCTAGTTTTCAAGTGTGAGTGATGTTAATAGCTGTCTATAAGGGTACTTTCTTTGAGACTTATGGAGTGCATGCTTATATGGTCATAATTTTATCCTCTTCACCGCCTTCATTGTTAAGGCAGTGGATTTATGAACAAACAAGAAGTGTATGTATGTGTCCCCCTCTCCCAAAAGGCGAGCTTGTTAAATGCTAAGCAGTTACTGACAGGCCATCTTTATATACGATCTATTCAATAGGCTCACCTACAGTTCTGGCAAAGTGCTCACCTACCAAGTGTTAAGCATCTGTAATAGACCTGTTGAGTTTTCCATTGCTTTGGTGTGAACTGGGAGAGCCCTAATTGTGCTACGTATGAGTAATCAGTGACACAGTTTTCTTTTGTGAAACTTGATAAATAAGGTCTGCTAAGTTACCAGAGAAGTGGTTTGCCAGTACCTTTCCCTGCACATCAACCCCAGTGTTTCTTCGAGGTCTACCATCCAAGTAATAATGGAGTCCAATCTGGCCTTACTAGAGCCAGGGGGCATCCATTGAAAATGCTGGGGGGAAGAATTAGGACTAATAAAAGGAAACACTTCTTCACGCAACATGTGATTGGTGTTTGGAATATGCTTCCACAGGAGGTGGTGATGGCCACTAACCTGGATAACTTTAAAAGGGGCTTGGACAGATTTATGGAGGAGAAGTCGATTTATGGCTACCAATCTTGATCCTCTTTGATCTGAGATTGCAAATGCCTTAACAGTCCAGGTGCTCGGGAGCAATAGCCGCAGAAGGCCATTGCTTTCACATCCTGCAGGTGAGCTCCCAAAGGCACCTGGTGGGCCACTGCGAGTAGCAGAGAGCTGGACTAGATGGACTCTGGTCTGATCCAGCTGGCTTGTTCTTATGTTCTATGTTCTTAGTTCTAATGATCTTGGGTAATTTGGGCTGCTCAGTTACAGTGGATGGATGCAAAGACACTATAGAAAAAAAATGTAAGTGAGCAAAACTGGATATGAAAAGGAAGCAATGACCTCACCACGAGTGAAGATCTCAGTTAGCCGAAAATTCGTGAATCAGCTGTGTGGTAGAATGCAGCCAATTCAGGGAGCAGAATTAGGTGCCTCATGCAGCAACCAGGATAACTACCTCCCTTATGTCAGTGGGGGAGGGGGGCAAAGTGAAAATGGCCACTGCTGTTTTTTTTAATTGATGCCCCCTATCCCATCTCCTCCAAATATGTGTGTGAAATTAGCCTTCATTTGTTTGAGTAAGTAGTGCATGAATGCAAGAGATACAACGATGACAAGAGAATACCACAGTTAAATAAGCCAGTCCTCACCCCAACCCCCACTCCAAATAATGAATCTTGCAGAGACTTCTCTGACGTTCCTGGATCCTCTGTTGCACTTAAATTTGGCAAGCCAAAACAGCATTACTAGAGCAAACACAATGGTGGAGTAGAGGTAACTCACTTCAAGACGTAGAAATAATTAGCATTGATGTTTAGCAGTGGTATTTAAAGAATTGGTGTGTGTGTGGAATTTCTATTTCTGTTCAGCTTTGCTGATAGCATATGGAATAGTCTGTGGTGTGTCCCTTTACCACAGCACTATTTTATTTATTTATTTATTTATTTTTTAAGCTTTTATACCGCCCCATCCCCGGAGGGCTCTGGGCGGTGTACAGCAGAGGGAAAACAATGTAAATAATTAAATTAAAACATTTAAAAGCAGCCATACATAAACCATAAAACATTCCCACACATATGATAAATCTACTGTAAAATAGGATGCATGCTCTCCACTCAATCTTACTATAGCAATTTCGTCACCCCCCCCAAAAGGGGGGGCGTCCAGCATTCTAACCTAAAAATTCCCTCCCCCTTCCAAAAGGGAGGAATGGCGAGTCTGAGATGACAGCTGGCCCAGATGTCAGGGCCCGCCCAAGTATCAGGGCCCGGGCCAGGGCGGGCACCATCAACGGCTGAAAGTCCCCTCCAAAGGCCCGGCGGAACAGCTCCGGCTTTACAGGCCCCCCGCGGAACTCGCCAAGGCCTCCGCGAGAGGGTCTCGGACAGCTGGAGGAAGAGCTGCCTCCACCAGGTCACGGGCCAGAGCCGCGGAAGGCTCTCTGGCCATCCCCGCGGTGTGGGTGCTTGGCCAGGCCAGATCATCGAGGGCCAGGGACTACTCAGGCAGTTTTGGCCTCCACCGATCGGAGAGGCCGTGCAGGGACTATGGGGTTCTGATGTTTTCAAGCAAAGTATATTTATATCTACGTGTGAACCCAAAATAGGCTTTCTGGTTTGCTTCTTGTAGCATCAGAGGTCCGTAAAATTATTAATACCAATGTTTGATTGTTTTATATGAGAAGATAGCGCGAGCATGATTGTAAACGGATTTCCTTATTTGTACCTGAATTGCCTAGAAAAACATATGATTATACGAGGCAGGAACTGTATGATTAAAGGCGAGAAAAAGAAAATTGACAGATCCAAAAAGAATGTGTACTTTTTGGCTGAGCAGCTGTAATGCCTTGGAGTAGGCCTAAGTAATATGACCTGCTGAGCTGAACGATACCGATCAATCTTGGTTAGAGTCTCAGGAAATGACTTGTTTGAGCTCCATTGCATGCCTGATGCGATGGATAAGCTGCATTTGCTTTGATGGGTCACAAATTCTTTTGACAGCAAAAAGTGTAACTTTACCTAACCAGTTTGGAAATCAGCTCCATTTTCTTAGCAGAAACAAATAAATTAATATGTGTGCATTTCTTCCCCTTTTTATGTTTCTAGACACTGGAAGCCATCTTGAATTTCAAATATTCCGGAGGTCCAGGACACGTTGATGGATATTACAGGAACTTGTCCCTTGGACTTCATGTAGAAGTGGAGCCATCGGTCTTTTTTACCCGTGTGAATACCCTGCCGGCAACAAGGTAGGCTTTTGCCACAAGGATCACTTCTTCACTCTCATTTTTGTGGCTTATGTGCCCCATTGTTTTGTTTTGGAGCAACAGTGGCGTAGGAGGTTAAGAGCTCATGTATCTAATCTGGAGGAACCGGGTTTAATTCTCAGCTCTGCCGCCTGAGCTGTGGAGGCTTATCTGGGGAATTCAGATTAGCCTGGGCACTCCCACACACGCCAGCTGGGTGAACTTGGGCTAGTCACAGCTTCTTGGAGCTCTCTCAGCCCCACCTACCTCACAGGGTGTTTGTTGTGAGGGGGGAAGGGCAAGGAGATTGTAAGCCCCTTTGAGTCTCCTGCAGGAGAGAAAGGGGGGATATAAATCCAAACTCTTCTTCTTCTTTGTTTATTTTCTTTTCCACTTATGCTTTGCTCCCCGTAGTGGTCACTTCAATATTATGTCGCTTCAAACCAGCATGTTTTCCTGGGAACAGTGGTAATAATTTCATATTGGTGCCCCTGGCAGGGTAGCCATAGGGTGGAAAATCTCACATTCCAGTTTCTGTTTACTGCCATTGCTATCAGGCCAGTGGTGAAACCTTGAAGTGATGTCAGTTCTCCCAAAGAATCACCAAAACTCCTTATTGTTGTACCATAGAGTTTCTGACAGTTCCTAGAGAGGCATAGTGTCAGTTGCGAGGAAGTGATGTCACACAATCAGTCCCTTTCTGGCAACCTTAGACCCAGTGAACGTAAACTAATAAGCCATAAATGGTGATCAACGTGTTGCCTTTGGAAGTGCCCCCTCAGTTTTTTGACAATGTGTTTTATTTGGCAGTTAACAATTCAGTGAAGTCCAGTTCAGTCCTATGTTTTGCATAGTTGGCAGTGTTGAATGGAAACACTGCTTTTTAGCGAAGCACTTCATTGGATGTTTAACTGTGTTGTCATTCAATAACACATGGAGGTCACATGTGTGGGAGGGGAAATGCTTTGTGTACTTGAGCTCCGGCTTGTCTCTCAGGTAGAGCTTTGGTGAAAACATCAACATAAGCTCTGGTTGTGCCAGAGAAGAGCCTCTTACTGCTCCTTTGGATTTTGGCCGCGAACACATACAATCTTGTCGTGGTGGTGGGCTTCGTTGGCAGCCAAGAATCATCTCAGAGTACTTTGTTGAATTAGCTCCAGAAATTATTGGGATAAATAAATTACGAGATGGAGACAATGCCAGAAGATCAGTGATATTCCTCCTTTTCCATCTTCTTTTGTAAATTTGCTTTTCCTGTGCAATCATTGTGGCAGATTTATTTTTCAAATGTTCTTTTTCTTCTGTAGTGTCCATTATGGCTTTTTTGAGCAACATTATTCTTGTATGGCATTTGAACACCATTGTATTGATCTCCCATCACCAAGACAAACTTTGTCTCAGTAGTATATTACTTTCAAGCGATAAATAGGACAGATTTGTTAATGTTTCCCCCCCACATCTATAAATACATACATTTTTGCAAAATAAATTGTTTCTTAGTAATTAATCATCTGCATACAGATTCTAAGACTTAAATTATGTGAACCGAGAATCAAAATGTTCACTGTTGTTGTTTTTTTTCTTGTTTACTCTTACTGGAAATCAATTTTGCTGGGCTATTATCATAGATTTAGAAGTTTCAGATTTTTTTGGCTTCTGATATACCCATAAAGTTGTACCGACTTTTTTGGAGCTAGTGAGGGGTTGGATAACTGTATTGTCATTTTTGGCTAGTGACTGTACTGAAGCACATTCGTCCACTGACCTCCATCTGTGTACTTGTGATTCTACACTCTTGACTCTTTATCATTGGGTCATCATTTACTGGCTGTTGTGGGTTTGGTTCTGACTGTGAAAGCCTTCAACAATAGATAGGTCTTAATTTAGTTGGCACATGACTGGTTCCCAATCTGGGATATGTACCAGAACGTTTGGGGGCATGCAAAAGAAATTATGTACCAGTAATAGGTTTGCTAATATGGGGACACAATTTTAGGAAAATGGGTGCCAAGGTGTACATGAGTAAAAAAAAGCTTGGGAAACGTTGTCTTCCCACTTCAGGTAGGTATTGTAATTCTGAAAATACCTGTTGTAGATCCTGCAGTTGAAGATCTCTGAGGGATCGGAATGCATACAGCTGTACCATTGAATTTGACTTTAGATCAGTGGTTCTCAACCTTCCTAATGCCGCAACTCTTTAATTCAGTTGTTCATATTGTGGTGACCCCCAACCCTAACTTTTATCCATTTTACCGATGGAGAACATTGATGCAGAGAGTCTTAGGCGACCTCTGTGAAAGGGTCATTCGACTCCCACAGGGGTCACGACCAGAGGTGGGATCCAGCAGGTTCTCACTAGTTCCCGAGAGTGGGTTACTAATTATTTGTGTGTGCCGAGAGGGGGTTACTAATTGGGTCTGCTTTTCTGTTAGAAATTCCATTAGGTCCAAAAATCATAAAGTCCTGTTGTTTCCTATGTGGCTGGTTAGCGAAGGTAGAAAACAGGATAATTCTCCCTGTTGGGCTGTTTTAAAAACATGTTTTAGAAATATGATAAAATTCCTTGTTTAAGGAAAGTATCTTTCTTTTGATTTCTAGAAACAAAATTAAGTATTTGAAAGTATTAAGTATTTGACAGGCAGTCAATTAGAGGAGAAGTAGTTGTTTCTGTTGGCAGTAGATGATAGGACTTGCTATAATGAGTTTAAATTATGGATAGAAAGATACCAGCTGGAAATTAGGAACTTTTTTTTTACAGTAAGAGCTTTTTTAACAGAGAAATTATTAATGCCCCACCCCCAGAATGCCCGACCACGCCCCCATCGAGCCCCGCCCAGCCCCATTGGCGCTACCCCACTGTTTGAATCCCACCACCATGGCAACCTGTTACTAAAATTTTCGGATCCCACCACTGGTCATGACCCACAGGTTGAGAACCACTTCTTTAGATGATGGGTCAATTGGTGTGCTTAGGTTGGTGATTCGAGGCAGGTGGATATGCTTGGTGACCAGTAGATTTTCTGATATTAGGGGTTTTTATTCTTTCATTATGTATTTGTACAGTGGTATCTACAAAGTGTATTCTTTGCATGGATTGGTTCAAGGTCAGGCTGATGGCCAGTTGAAAGTTGCCGTCAGCCGGGTGAACTTTTGTGTTTCTGTTTCAGGTCACTCATGAATAAAAGGAAGAACATTTCTCTCTCCTCTCCTCGACTGATTTTAATTCCCCTTTTCTTTCTGTGATAGATGCTTTTTATACATTCATGATGGAAGGTTTTTCAATTATTAAAGACGTTATGAAGTTATGATAGCAGAGTAATAGAATTTGATCCTTTGGGATTTGTGCTTTCTTAGAATGACGAAGTGGCTAAACTTTGAAGGTGTCAAGACATATACCAACTCCTGGTCTTTTATCTTGTAAACCCTGGTGCTGACTCATCTTGGAACAGAAATGGATATAGCTAGGGTAGATTTGATTTAAGTTGCTAGTCAGTATGATTTAAATCACTAGTCAGTAAATCAAATCAAATCACGATTTAAACCACGAGTCAGTACATTTAAATTATGGTTTTCCACAAAACCGCAGTTCTCATGATGTTGCTTCGTTTGGGCCACTAGGTGGATCAATGCTTGGAATCATAAAGTTGAGAGGATCCAGTCAGCTTTCCTATATAAAATATTTGGAGTGCCACATTGTATTCCATATACCACACTCGTGTCTGGAAGCGGGACAACATCTCCTGGCTACGAAAGCCTGGCTGGTTACCTTGAAGTTTTGGGTCTGCCTGTGCTTTAACTCAGATACTCTTATATATCGTATCCTCCCCCAGCTTCATGAATCTAAGTGGTGGCGGGCAGTGGAAACTAAAATACTTTCCCTGGGATTTTCCTGGGAAGCCTTGCAAATGCTGCCTGCTTCTGAAATCTTCTCTCAAATTAAAAAGGCGACTGCTAGATCAAGAGTTTCAAGTTCTACAGGACAAGGCGAGAAGCAATTGCTCCCCCCTCTTTTTTAATATCAAATTTAAAATCAATCACATGGCAGATTATTTGAGTTTACTTCAGGAGCCCAAGCATAGATGGATAATCACTAGGGCTCGATGTAACTCCTTCCCTTGCTCTATGCTACAAGGAAGGTTCCGAAAAATCGACCTGCAAGAGCGGAAATGTCCTCATTGTATCACAGCGATTCAAACCATGGAACATATATTGCTCGACTGCCCCAAATACGAGGGATCTAGGACCAGACTTTTTGCTCTTTGTCCTGTAATCTTTAATGAATACTCTACTGTGGGGAAGATTACGTTTCTACTAAACAATTCCACCTCCGAGATTTTAACTTTTGTAGCTAGGTTCCTTATAGAAACTTTGAAACGATTACCTGCGATGGTTCTCATGTATGGGATACTTGTTTGGACATATATATATATATATACTTGGGCCACTAGGCCTTTCATGTCTTTATTGCAGTGTTTGCATTTTGCATGCATGCCTGTCTTACCCATAGGTAGAGGAACTTTGTTAAATATTCCCAAACTGGGTCCCTTTTATGGCCTGCTGCCATTATAGGTTTTCTCCTCCAATGAGAGAATACCGTATATACTTGTGTATAAGCCGACTTTTTCATCATATTTTTAATGCTGAAAAAGCCCCCCTCGGCTTATATTTGGGTTGGCTTGTACTCGAGTGTATACGGCATTTATATACAACTGTATGTGCCCTAGTCTGTGCTGATAACCTCACACCAGCTATAGCTGAAGCTCTGTTTGGACATACAGATGAGGAGGAGGAATCCAGTTTTGAAGGATTTTAACTCCTGTGTTTTAGCTTGGTTGCTGATTGAGCTAAGGTTTTTGTACTTTTAAAGTTATTGTTGATACCAAATTGTTTTTGTTGACCCTCTTTTCCACTTACAGAGCTAGTTTACTGTTTTTCTTTGAAATAAATATTCAAAAACATTTCACCTACTGATGCCTCAATTAATGTAATTTTATTTGTATCTATTTTTATTTTTGAAATTTACCAGTAGCTGCTGCATTTCCCACCCTAGGCTTATACTCAAGTCAATAAGTTTTCCCAGTTTTTTGTGATAAAATTAGGTGCCTCGGCTTATACTTGCGTATATACGGTAATATGATAAATCTCAGTGGGGGAAGCAAGCATTCTGGGTCATCATTCCCCTATCCATTGTCAACACTGATCATGACCACAAACCTTATCATGCTCTGGCCAGTTCTCCAATATAAGCAAAAGATCAATTGATTCTATTCTTTAAAAATTGTCACCAAATAATACCTTCTTTCAATCTCCCCCAACAGTACCCGCCAATGCCACCTGCTACTTGATGTGTTCAATGCAACAGAACATGAGCTCACGATCAGTGCAAAGAATAATGAAGATCTAGTTCTGCATGCTACAGAATGCCAGCGGTGAGTTGGAAATAAAAAGGTTACTTAATTATTGTTTGCCTTTTATATTGAATTATGTTGTTTTCACCAAAATCAGGTTTAAAGGTTTTTCTGCCAGTTCCTGATTTCTTTTCTGCCGCTGTTTTTGTTGTGTAGTGGTGTAGTGGTTAAAAACAGGTGGACTCTAATCTGGAGAACTGGGTTTGATTCCCCACTTGTCCACATGAGCAGTAAACCTTAATCCGGTGGACCAGGTTTGTTTCCTTGCTTTTCCACACGAAATCTGCTGAATTACCTTGAGCCAGTCACAGTTCTCTCAGAATTATCTCAGCCACACCTGCCTCACAAGGTGTCTGTTGTGGGCAGAGGAAGGGAAGAAGTTTGTAAGCCGCTTTGAGACTTCTTACGGTTAAGAAAAGCAGAGTATAAATCCAAACTCTCATTCCCTTCTTGTTTTAAGTGGAGATGAACACAAAGAGGTATTGTATATCACAAGGAAGAACTTGGGCTCCAGAAGTAGCATTATTATATGTAGAAGCTGAATTTTTGGTAATTACCAAACCATTGAAGTTAAGTTTCTTGATAGCCCTTTGTAAGTGCTAATCCCATGTCTTGAGATGTCAGTTTTACCTCACCATTTAAATTCAGAGCACAGGATGTCTGGCATTCAGTCGTCTTGAACTACCTCATTAGCGAAAAGATTTATCAAGGTGATGATCGTAGTAGATCAGCCCCATCGTTTGTCTTTTGTGGTGCACCCCAAGTGAGCTATGAAACTGTTTCATGGATGTGTTGTAAACAGTTCTTGAACAGTAACTTGGAGGCTCATTATATTTGAGACTTTTATTACCCAACTTTCCTTTATTTAGCCGGATGTTATAGTAGCAACCATCTTGGCGTTTGCGCAAATAATGTCTTCCCACACACAGGTAGAGCGGAAGAAACGATGAATCTTCTTAAGCTGACTATTTTCTTTATTATCTGTTTGTCTCTAAATTTCCAGGCTCAGTTTGTGCCAGGGTAGCAGAGGCGTAGCAAGGGGAGAAAGCGCCTGGTGCACTGGTGTGTCTTCTGCCCCTGCCACACCAATGTCCGCCCCGCCCCAGAAAGCCCCCCTCCCCCAAAACAACCCCCACCCCCTGCCACGCCCCCGCTACACCCCCACAGGGATGCATGCCCGGTGTGTTGCCCCCCTGTCCACTTGGCGCTACGCCTCTGTAGGGTAGTTATTGCTATAAGCAGACAATCCAACCCATTTTCTGGTTGTCCACATTGATGAATTATTGATATGAAGCATAAAAGTGCTGATCGGTTTATTTATGAATTTAAACATTTTTACCCTACCTTTCCTCATGATTGAAGGTGGTTTACGATGATTTATATATCACTTTTCCTCCGCGTGATCATTTGAGTAGTCTGGTGACGCTTGGGTGAGGCCCAAACAGAATGTGACGTCATGCCCGCATCAAACCTGTTTAAGCTGCCACTATTTTACAAAGATCTAAAAATGCTTCAAGGGCCTGATCCTGGTTTGGCCATCTCTGCTTGCAAAGTGTAAGCAGAGATCCGTCCTCTCCCCAGTGGAACATCCTTTCTAGAAAAGCAGTATATTTTTCGAGTACCAGAAACCACAAACAACCTGGCGTGGCCTTCTTGCTCATAGCATGTTTGTGAGCATCAGGAAGCACCTGTCTGGCGGCAGTTGGAATTGTCATGCTGGTCAGGATGAATCCTGTTGCTTTGGTGCATCGGAGCAAGGTGATATGGTAAGAACATAAGAACATTTACTTTACGGCTCTGGCCCCAGCCTGGTAGAACACGCTCCCTCCAGCTATCTGAGCCCTGCGGGACCTTGGCGAGTTCCGCAGGGCCCGTAAGACGGAGCTGTTCCGCCGGGCCTTTGGAGGAACCGGCCGCAGATGGTGCCCCCCCTCCGTTTGGCCCTTCCTCCCTTTTTTGGGGGGGGGGGAGGGAATTTTAAAATTAGAATGCCGGACGCCACTCATGTTTTATTCTACTGAGATTTATTGTATAACTACTGGAATTAATTTTTACGGTTTTCGCTGCTTTTAAATGTTTTAACTATCTTACATTGTTACTTTATATGCTGTGCACCTCCCAGAGCCCTTCGGGGATGGGGCAGTATCAAAGCCCAATAAATAAATAAATAAAACAAAACATAAGAACAAGCCACCTGGATCAGACCAGAGTCCATCTAGTCCAGCTCTCTGCTACTCGCAGTGGCCCACCAGGTGCCTTTGGGAGCTCACAGGCAGGATATGAAAGCAATGGCCTTCTGCAGCTGTTGCTCCCGAGCACCTGGACTGTTAAGGCATTTGCCATCTCAGATCAAAGAGGATCAAGATTGGTAGCCATAGATCAGGGGTAGGGAACCTGCGGCTCTCCAGATGTTCAGGAACTACAATTCCCATCAGCCCCTACCAGCATGGCCAATTGGCCATGCTGGTAGGGGCTGATGGGAATTGTAGTTCCTGAACATCTGGAGAGCCGCAGGTTCCCTACCCCTGCCATAGATCGACTTCACCTCCATAAATCTGTCCAAGCCCCTTTTAAAGCTATCCAGGTTAGTGGCCATCACCCCCTCCTGTGGCAGCATATTCCAAACACCAATCACACGTTGCGTGAAGAAGTGTTTCCTTTTATTAGTCCTAATTCTTCCCCCCAGCATTTTCAATGGATGCCCCCTGGTTCTAGTATTGTGAGAAAATGGTAACCTTTGCTTTGTATGCCAGGTGGCCAGTCTGACCCTAGGCAAAAAGGGCACAAGGTGTTTTTCTGATTGATTTTTATGGTTCCCTTTCTGCTGTGTTTGAAGTTGGTTCTGTAAAGTTGTATTTCCATTGTTGTTCCCTGTTCTTGAGTCCTGAGATGAACAGCAGGAAGGCAAGCATATGAATATTTTAAATACATTTAAATAAATACCTGATCTCTCAACAGGGACTAGACACCATGGTGGCGAACCTTTGGCACTCCAGATGTTATGGACTACAATTCCCATCAGCCTCTGCCAGCATGGCCAATTGGGAAGGGCTGATGGGAATTGTAGTCCTTAACATCTGGAGTGCCAAAGGTTCGCCACCATGGGACTAGAGTGTTCTGTTGTTCTCTGGCCAGTACTGACATGTCTCATTGCCTTTATACCTGAAGGCTGTCATGGTATAGTGGTTAGAGTTTCGGAATAAGGTCTGAGAGACTCAAATTTGAATAACCAGTGTGTTACGCTTGCTGGTCAGGTGACCCTGGGTCACTGCCTGCCTAGGTTGCCTTACCGCATCATTATGCAGGTAAAAAAGGAGAAGGGGAGAATCTTGGCTGCAACTTTCGGTCCCCTGTTGGAGAGAGAAGTGAGGAATAAATGAAGTAATAAATATATGGCATCCTGTTGGAATTAATATCTCCCTTGGATCAATTAAGGGATTATTATTTATTTATTTGTTCAACTTGTTAAACCGCCCACTCCCCAAAGGTGTACAGAGGATAAAAAATAAACAATTAAAATCATATTATTATCATTCATTCATTCATTCATTCATTCATTCATTCATTCATTCATTCATTCATTCATTCATTCATTCATTCATTCATTCATTCATTCATTCATTCATTCATTCATTCATTAGATTCATAGGCCGCCTCACCCCCAAAGGGATCGAGGCGGCTCACAATACAGCTGTTCCAATTACAGCATGTAAAATACATAACTAAAACTAACCACATTAAAACAAATTTCCACAGCAGCAATTTCTTAAAATTTAAATAGCAAAGTTAAGAGCAAGCAAAATTAAAGACAGGCACCCAATCAAAAAGGCTGGGAGGGGAGAGGCAGGGCCCAAGATGGAATCAAGGCCCTGCCAAGATGGAAAACTGGCAGCCTCAGTGGGGGGTGGTAGATCCGTGGCCAGCCTCACCAAAGGCCCAGTGGAACAGCTCAGTCTTACAGGCCCTGTGGAACTCACCAAGGTCCCGCAGGGCCCGGACAGCTGGAGGGAGAGCGTCCCACCAGGCAGGGGCCAGAGCCGTAAAGGCCCTGGCCCGGGTCGAGGCCAGCCGCATTGTCGCAGGGCTAGGGGTTTCCAGCAGTTCCGCCACTGCTGAACGTAGCGGTCTATGCGGGACATAAGGGGTGATGCGGTCCCGCAGGTATGAGGGCCCCATGCCGCGTCGGGCCTTAAAACAGACTCTGTGAAATACAGCCTTAACAAAAACAGAAAAAAACTAACATTAGATGGCAATGCGAAAGGAGGGGACCTGGCACAACACATGGTGGCCAATGATGATGGTATGTGGGGGGGGGGGGGAATGACATGGAAGGCAATCAGCGACACTCCCCCCCACAAAAGCCCAGTGGAACAGCTCTGTTTTACAGGCCCTGCAGCACTGTCCAAGGTGCTGCAGGGCCCTGATGCCTGGAGGGACAGTGTTCCATCAGGCAGGGGCCAGGGCAGTGAAAGTCCTGCCCTGGTAGAAACCAGTCGCATCATTGAGGGGCCGGGGACCACCAGAAGATTTGCTTCCCCGGATTGCAGAGGCCGACTTGGGAAACATGGGGAGAGACGGTCCCTAAGGTATGAGATCCTGAACAGAGTTTCACCAGTCTAAAACCACTGAATTATTTTGCGGTACTCAGATGTTACATCAGAATTCGGATTTATTTCAGGGTAAACCAGAGAGAGAGAGGAGATATTCTTACAATTGACTGTGTGTGAGTAGGGTGGGGAGATAAAGCATCAGTCTGTTGGCGATCGTCTTTGTGCAGAGCAATTTCATTGGACACAATGTATAACAAACCTCCCTCTGTGATACACCTCTGAAGATGCCATCCACAGATGCAGGCGAAACATTAGGAACAAGATCCACTAGACCACGGCTACACAGCCCGGAAAACCCACCAGAACCAACTTCATTGGGTTCAATATTTCCCTGTTGCCCTGATATTTGAATAACATCATAAAATCGGCCAAAGGAAAAACCACATTTAGCTGAGAAGCTAGTTATTGTGGGATACTTTTGTGCTGTGTGGTGATCCCCCAGATGAGAATGAAACATGGAGTTTTAATTCTGACCTTAATCTGTGTTGTATAATGAGGGCTGCAAATGTCTGAAGATGTGCCTCATTTCATTTTCTAATGCAGCTAGTGAATGAAGAATGGCAGACATGAGCTGGTGTCTGTTACACATTATTTAACACCCCGAGGATTTATTGAAATCGATGCTTTCTCATCTCCTCCCGTGTTTATAAACTTGGGTCTCCTTCAAAAAGCTGTCCACGTATAATATAGATTTTGTTAAGTTCTGAGCAATAATAGTCTGATTATATTTTTGCAAAATGCTCAGAAGAAAATGGAATTAAATCCTCTGTATTGGCTGACTTCCTTTGCCAAGAAGAATCCCCATTACAAATCAGCACTTTGTTGTTGAATTCTTTCTTTCTTTCTTTCTTTCTTTCTTTCTTTCTTTCTTTCTTTCTTTCTTTCTTTCTTTCTTTCTTTCTTTCTTTCTTTCTTTCTTTCTTTCTGTCTGTCTGTCTGTCTGTCTGTCTGTCTGTCTGTCTGTCTTTCTGTCTTTCTGTCTGTCTGTCTGTCTGTCTGTCTGTCTGTCTGTCTGTCATGACTTTTCCCCATCTGTTCATTAATTATGTTGGATGATGCCTATTATAGAAGTGTTTCATTCAGTCCTTTTAACCGAGAAGTCAAACACTGAACAATATTTAGTGTAATCTGGCAAAAAAGGCAGCCTGTTTTGTCAGTGGCATCCATTCTTGTAGTGTTTGTTCCCTAGGGTTGCCAACTCTGGGCTGGCTGAAAGATTCCTGGAGAGTTTGAAGATGGAACTTGGGGAGGGGATAGACCTCAGCAGGGTACAATGTATTAGGGCCCAGCCTCCAAACCAGCCGTTTCCTCCAAGGGGAATGATCTCTGCCATCGGAGAAACTGGAATTCAGGCTGCACGTGGAAGCTGGCAACCCTACTTGTCTCTAGATATTTATTTATTTATTTACTTACTTACTTACTTACTTACTTACTTACTTACTTACTTACTTACTTCCCTCCCTCCCTCCCTCCCTCCCTCCCTCCCTCCACCCACCCACCCACCCACCCATCCATCCATCCATCCATCCATCCATCCATCCATCCATCCATCCATCCATCCATCCATCCATCCATCCATCCATCCATCCATCCATCCATCCATCCATCCATCCATCCATCCATCCATCCATCCATCCATCCATCCATCCATCCATCCATCCATCCATCCATCCATCCATCCATCCATCCATCCATCCATCCATCTACCCACCTACGCACCTACCCATCAATCTAATCCTACCAATCAATCTAATTTAACACTCAAAGAGCCATTTGGACCCATTTTCCACGGGAAAAGAAAACACTTGGAGCTGCAAATAATTTTTGACATTTAAAATAAAGATAACACTGTATATATTGGATTTTTTAACCTTTTACTCTGCTCATTCTGAGGAGCGCATGGATGCGTCTGCCCTGCTGCCTGCAGGGTGGGCAAGGATGGGGCCAGCGGCTCGGCCTCGCTGGCCGCTGGGAAAGCGCCCACCCCACTCCAAAGGGGCAGGCGAGAAGGGAAGCCCGCGGCGCAGCCCAGCCGGCCGCGGGCAGTTGGTGTCCCCGGGCAAGGATGGGGCCAGCGGCTTGGCTCGTGGAGCCGCAGTACAAGGGCAGAAGAGCCGCATGCGGCTCTCGAGCTGCAGGTTCCCTACCCCTAATCTAATCTAATCTAATCTAATCTAATCTAATGTAATCTAACCTAATCTAATCTAATCTATTGAATGTATACCCCACCCATCCCTGAAGGGCTCAAGGTGGCAGGGTATGTGCTGCTACTTCCTTACAGCTATTTTTTTTTCTATTTAAACTCCATCCTCCCCAACCACATCAACTGTGATTGGCAGTGGCTTTTTGAGGTGAATCTCTCATCTCTGCTGCCTTGAATCCTTGAACCGGGGATTGAACCCGAGACCTTCCACTTGCTACGGATGTTCTTACCACTGAGACTGGTCCCCCTCTAGAGAGGGGAGGGTGGAAGGTGGGGGGAAAAGTTAGATTGGCAGAAGGGGACACTGAAATTGTATATAACTATCAAATCTAAGCCCTAATTTTTACGTTTGCTTATTTTGTCATCCCTCGCCCGTGTTTCCAAGTGCTGCTGCACAAGGAGACCTATATGACTGTTTGTATGTTAAATCCTAGATTGAGGTGCCTCTGTGCAGAGCAGCACAGAGGACTCCATAAAATATGAATTCCTGTGTGACCTGGTAATCTACACGACAGTGGCAAAATAAGATTAGAAAGTGTGCTACAGCACCCCACATTGTGTCCCTTATGGTGTGCTCTGTCTGGAATCAGGGCAACATTTATTAGAAACTAGGGCATGGGCTGTAACGTTTAAGTTTTGGCTGCATCTATGCTTCTGCACAGATCCAAAAAGTTTATCTTTGCTAGAAATGAGGGAGCTTCAACTTTCGAAGTGGTGGCTCCATAGTGAAAAAAAAAAGGGGCTCTTCTTCAAACCTTAGACTTTCTCAGCTGGGAATCTCTTCATATGCTTCACCGCCATGCGAAGTACCCATCATCTAAAGATCTGGGAGACTGTAATACAGGCGACCAGAATACCTTGAATCTCTCCTGAGGTAGCTGCACAAAGCTCCTGTTCCCCTCTATACTTTGGGATCACACCCCCGAAATCTAGCCCTGCTGTATATTTAGAATAGCTTGTTAATCATAAGTGCAGATGGGTCATGACAAGAGCAAGGTGCAACTCATTCCCCTCTGTCTATCTTCAAGGTCGTTTCCTTAGCATCCCACAAAGTGAGCGTTTCTGTCGGTACTGTGGCAACGCTATGGACTCAATCCCTCATATCCTGCTTTACTGTTCGAGGTATAATGATATTAGAACTGATCTGGGAGCTTTACTACCTCTAGAATTTATGTTTCTCTCAGACAAACAAAAAATGTCTAAGCTATTGAACAGCCCTAATGTAGAAATTTCTGAAACAGTTGCTACATTTTTAATCCATGTTCTACATGACATGTAACAAGGATCCTGTTTTTGTACTTGGAATGTATGGTACTTCTGGTTTATGCCTAATAAAGGTTTTTGGATTGGATTGGAAGTGTGCTACAGAAAAAGCAGCTTCTCCTAAAGATTTATCAGAATGCACATGCATGGAAAAGCCGTCAAACTCTAGCAGCCTCCTTGTCCTACCCCTTAAATCGCCCCCATGCACAAAGACCATGGCATGGTAAAGTAAGAAAGTATCCCGCGCAGGAAGATTTCTAAAATTGAGTACAGAACGTACTGCAAATTTCCACCACATTTTTAGGATCAGCTTCCCACCCATTTTTAAATTTGTAATTTTAATAAGGTTCTTCTCTATTAAAAATGGCGTCTCCATTTTAACACAATGAGCAAACCTGAACAAATATTGGCATATTAAAAAAAGATAGTTACTGCTTAACAAAGAGAGAGAGAGAGAGATAAAAGAATGTAGTGCTATTTTAGAAAATGGAGATGAGACATTAGTGTATGAACGACATAAAAGTAGTCTAGATTACCAGATATTAGATAAGCTCCATTTTTGGCGACACCAGACAGGTAAAGCAGAGAGTACAATTAATGCTATTAAACGAAGATTTCTCTTCCTGTCACAGTTCTATTCAAATGTTGAAGAGACGAGCATATCTGAACACTTAATGTTCATCAGCAAGAAGGAGACAGCCCTTCCCTTGTGTGCCCTGAAATTACATTCCTTGTGCTTAAAGCAGGCAAACTGAAGCCACAGCATGTGCCCAGAGTTTCGATTTTGACAGTTAATTGTGCAGCCTCTTTGAGCGGCAGTGGCTTAGGAGGTTAAGAGCTCGTGTAACTAATCTGGAGGAACCGGGTTTGATTCCCAGCTCTGCCGCCTGAGCTGTGGAGGTTTATCTGGGGAATTCAGATTAGCCTGTACACTCCCACACATGCCAGCTGGGTGACCTTGGGCTAGTCACAGCTTCTCGGAGCTCTCTCAGCCCCACCCACCTCCCAGGGTGTTTGTTGTGAGGGAGGAAGGGCCAGGAGATTGTAAGCCCCTTTGAGTCTCCTGCAGGAGAGAAAGGGGGGATATAAATCCAAACTCTTCTTCTTCTTTGCATAGCACTTAATATCGGCTTCACAAAGGGCTCGAGATTGCCGTTTTATTAGATAATGTCATATGTACAAAGGAAGAATAACAACAAACACCCCTTTGGCCCCACAGGGCTGGTGGCAAAAAGAACATTACCCAACTACAGTCAACGAGGACGAAAAAGGAGTCACGTGAGGGTTTTTTAGGCTGATATACCCTGTTTCCCCTAATATAAGACATCCCCGAAAAATAAGACATAGTAGAGGTTTTGCTGAAGTGCGAAATATAAGGCATCTCCCGAAAGTAAGACATAGCAAAGTTTTTGTTTGGAACCATGCCCAACAAACAGAACACAGGAAAAATAAGACATCCCCTGAAAATAAGACATAGCGCATCTTTGGGAGCAAAAATTAATATAAGACACTGTCTTGTATTCGGGGAAACACGGTAAGTGCTTCTATGGTCATTGTATGGAAGGGGGAAAACACGTCAAAGCATTCAAAAGGTTTACAACACACATGTTAAAAAAGTTTGTAAATAGGTTGATGTTCCCGAACAGCTCCATTTGAACTCCAACGAAAATCAGGATCATTTCTGTATTACAGATAGGGTCTGTGGCTGAGAAATCATGGCTCAGTTAAACCTAGCAATGTAAAAAGTGCCAAAAACAGGATAACAGCTGAATATCGACTAGAGGGGAATTCTACCACTTTAACATTGAAGACGGTGAAGAAATGGAAATTGTTCAAGATTTTTTTTTAAATCCTTGGCTCCATCATTACCCAAAGGGGAGACTGCAGCCAAAAAATCAGAAGGAGGTTGAGACTGGGAAGGGCAGCAGTCAAGGAGCTGGAAACGATTCTTGAGTGTAAGGCTGTGTCCTTGGCAACCAAGATCAACACGGTTCATGCCACAGTATTCATCATTACTATGTATGGATCTGAAAGTTGGCCAATGAAGAACGTTGACATGAAGAAAGCTGATTAATTTGAAATGTGGGGCTAGAGCAGTGATTCCCAAAGTGGGCGCCCCCGCCCCCTGGTGGGTGCTGCAGCGATCCAGGGGGGCGGTGATGGCCACAGGTGCATTTGGGGGGCGATGAATAACTGTAAGGGGGCGGTGAAAGCATAAAAGAAAGAAGAGAAGATTTAGACAAATTGATTTATGTATTCCGCTCATAACGCTTGATTTTTCTTTGAACAACGTAGTTCATAAATAGTTCATACAGTTTCATAATTTCAAAGTTCAATGTTTCTAATTTACACCTTTCTTTACTATATTTTACAAAAAAGGTAGAAACATTAATACATATATCTTTCTGTTTAATTGCTATTAAAATTAAAAAAAAATTAATTTCCAGGGGGGCGCTAAGTAATATTTTTTCTGGAAAGGGGGCAGTAGGCCAAATAAGTTTGGGAACCACTGGGCTAGAGGAAAGTTTTGTGGATACTGTGGTGTAAACAGACATGTGGATAAGGGGGAACCAGTGGACATTGTCTACTTGGATTTCCAGAAGGCTTTTGACAAAGTTCCTCACCAGAGACTGTTGAGAAAACTCAGCAATGAAGGAATAAGAGGGGAAGTCCTCCTATGGATTAAAAACTGGTTGAGGAACAGGAAACAAAGGGTGGGTATAAATGGGAAGTTCTCACAATGGAGAGATGTAGGGAGTGGTGTCCCCCAAGGATCCGTATTGGGACCAGTGCTCTTTAACTTATTCATAAATGACCTGGAAGTAGGGGTGGGTAGTGTGGTGGCCAAGTTTGCAGATGATACCAAATTATGTAGGGTGGTAAGAGCCACAAAGGATTGCGAAGAGCTCCAAGCGGACCTTGATAAATTAGGTGAGTGGGCTAAGAAATGGCAAATGCAGTTCAATGTAGCAAAATGTAAAGTGATACACATAGGGGCAAAAAATCCAAACTTCACATACACGCTACAGGGGTCAGTGCTATCAGTCACAGACCAGGAAAGGGATTTGGGCGTCTTAGTTGATAGTTCCATGGGAATGTCAACTCAATGCATGGCAGCGGTGAAAAAGGCAAACTCTGTGCTGGGGATAATTAGGAAAGGAGTTGATAATAAAACTGCAAGGATTGTCATGCCCTTATATAAAGCAGTGGTGCGACCGCACTTGGAGTACTGTGTTCAGTTCTGATTGCCACATCTCGAAAAGGATATCGAAGAGATAAAAAAGTGCAGAGAAGGGCAACGAGGATGATTGAGGGACTGGAGCACCTTCCCTATGAGGAGAGGCTGCAACGTTTTGGACTCTAGTTTGGAGAGGAGACGTCTGAGGGGGGATATGATTGAAGTCTATAAAATTATGCATGGGATAGAAAATGTTGACAGAGAGAAATTTTTCTCTCTTTCTCACAATACTAGAACCAGGGGGCATTCATTGAAAATGCTGGGGGGGGGGGGGAATTAGGACTAATAAAAGGAAACACTTCTTCACACAATGTGTGATTGGTGTTTGGAATATGCTGCCACAGGAGGTGGTGATGGCCACTAACCTGGATAGCTTTAAAAAGGGCTTGGACAGATTTATGGAAGAGAAGTCGATCTATGGCTACCAATCTTGATCCTCCTTGATCTGAGATGGCCTTACCTTAGCAGACCAGGTGCTCAGGAGCAGGAGCAGCAGCAGCAGAAGGCCATTGCTTTCACCTCCTGCATGTGAGCCCCCAAAGGCACCTGGTGGGCCACTGCGAGTAGCAGAATGCTGGACTAGATGGACTCTGGTCTGATCCAGCAAGCTAGTTCTTATGTTCTTATGTTCTATGACCCCCTAAAAGACAAATTGGTGGGTTCTAGATCAGATCAAGCGTGAACCTTCCTTGGAACCTAAAACTTTTAAACTGAGGCTATCATACTTTGGTCACATTACGGATGACAAATCACTGGAAAAGCCACGAATGCCAGGAGAAGTTGAAGACTGCATCTTAATTTATATTATTGAGAGATTATTGTATTTGATTTTATGTTTATTTATATTTGAATTTTACGTTGTTCACCTCCCAGAGCCCTTCGGGGATTGGGCGGTATATAAGTTTGAAAAATAAAATAATAAATAATAGCCTGCAATAGAAGAACATGTTTTCCAGTGTAGTTTGATAATCTCTTCCCTCCTGAAGGATCTGCAGTTTTCTCTGGCCTGGAAAATGACAGATCCTTTAAAAAAGAAGAGACGAACAAAATTCTGTATTTTATTCAATTTTGGGCAGTCCAGTAAACAGTGAAGCAAAGTTCCATTATTGTCTGGATCACAACTACAAATCCTTGACCAACACCTGGCGGTTGAAATAGTTGGAGACACACAATATGATTCCCATCCCCCAAAGCGCAGAACAGCAAGCAGCTCCCAGCACCCATCAGGCATCCTGACAGTCGGGAATATTTCGTCTAAAAAAAAACAAAAATCAGTCGGTCTTCCTTTTTACCACAAGAGCTAAGAATTTATTAAGCTGAAGTCACTGTTTGGGTATCTTGCTGGTTTTGTCATGCCATCTGAAAAAAAGAATCTCTGAGCTAGTGGGAAATAGCCTGTTCTGTTTGTACTCTTTCCCAGTAACTTTAGAAATGCTGTTTAGGGCGTGGCTGTCACCTGGAATATTTGGGAGGATTTTTGTGATCTGTCACTGGACATCAGAGATTTTTGTGATCTGTCACTGGACAGCAGAGAAAGAAGATGATATTGGCGATTGTTCCCTTGAGGGAAATGTATGATTCTATGCCATGGCGGGCACGGTTGCCAGGTCATCTGTATTCTTTCTGAATGAGTTATTCTCCCTTCCTTCTGCGTAACTAGAGTTTTTCTTTTACATTTGTCTCCAAATTGAAATGTATGTCAGCCAGCAGAGCAAGTGGCAGGATGATATTAATTTATCACTTGCGGCAGCAGACTCAACCCTTTGGCATTAATATGCCCGTGCATTTTATTGGAAAGTATTAGCCGTTGCCGAGGCAGAAGGATGCATTTGATTACAAATTGTGACAAACATGTGCAGTGGCTAGGGGTTATTCCTCCCCGGAAAATAATTAACTCCCTTAAGCCAAGCGGCCTCAATAAAGGATCGGGACAGGATTTTGCACACTGACACATGTCGTTTCTGGAGGAACACTTTTCCTCCTGATAGGTTCCCAAATTGGGGCTCTGTATGAATGTCTGTTTTGCCCGACCTCCCATAGGAAAGTGTACATCTCTTCAATAAAGTAATTGCATTCCCTACTGTTCTTATTAGGCTGTCTGACTAAATGCCCCCAGGAACCATTCTGCATGCAAATAAGCTGCTGTGTGAAGTGGAAAGCCCAAGCCACCTGTTTTTACAGGTGGATTCTTACTCATTGACAACATTTCTATTCTGCCCTTCTGCCCTTACAAGGACCACCCGCGTGGCTAACAAGTTGAAATATACAGTCAAATCACCCTTCCCCCGATGCACACATCATTAAAGCAATTAAAACCCATGCAAAACATCCAAACAGCCACTAAAACATTGGTTAGGAAGGAGAGATCGTTGAGGGAATGCCAAATTAAGCAACAAACATCCTTACCTGCTTGCGGAAGATGACAACGGAAGGGGACAGAGAAGGATCTATGTCCAGTTAAGAACATAAGAACAAGCCAGCTGGATCAGACCAGAGTCCATCTAGTCCAGCTCTCTGCTACTCGCAGTGGCCCACCAGATGCCATTGGGAGCTCACATCCAGGATGTGAAAGCAATGGCCTTCTGCGGCTGTTGCTCCCAAGCACCTGGACTGTTAAGGCATTTGCAATCTCAGATCAAAGAGGATCAAGATTGGTAGCCACAAATCGACTTCTCCTCCATCAATCTGTCCAAGCCCCTTTTAAAGCTATCCAGGTTAGTGGCCATCACCACCTCCTGTGGCAGCATATTCCAAACACCAATCACACGTTGCGTGAAGAAATGTTTCCTTTTATTAGTCCTAATTCTTCCCCCCAGCATTTTCAATGAATGCCCCCCTGGTTCTAGTATTGTGAGAAAGAGGAAAATTTCTCTCAGTCAACATTTTCTACCCCATGCATAATTTTATAGACTTCAATCATATCCCCCTTCAGACGTCTCCTCTCCAAACTAAAGAGTCCCAAGGTGAGGCAGTTGCTGCCTGCTTGAGCTCAGAAGGCAGGGGCACCCCAAGCCGGGCCTATGAAGATGACTAGAAGGCTCATGACTATGAGATCAAGTTGTATGTTGATCCCAAACTGTATACCAGTGGGGTGTAGTGGTTAAGGGTGGCAGGTTGTAATCTGGAGAACCAGGTTCGTTTCCCCACTCTTCCACTTGAAGACTGATGGGTGACCTTGGACCAATCACAGATTGCCTGGAACTCCCTCAGTCCCAATAGAGGCAGGCGATAACAAATAACCTCTGAAGTACTTCAGCAGAACAGTCTTTCAGAGGAATCCATGTCTTCATTCCCTTTGATGTGCATCCCTGCCCACCTGTGTTGATAGCAGTTTGTTTGCTGTAACTGCTCCCCAAGACACTTACATGTTACTTATCCATGATCACTACAAGTGATTCCTCTGTTTGGCTGCTGGCTTTGCCCATTTACAAGACCAAATGTTACAACATTGCTATAGCGGCATATCGAATGCATGGCAGCAGTCACAGCTTACCTCTGCTTCCAGCTTATGCGACCGCACTTGGAGTCCTGTGTTCAGTTCTGGTCGCCACATCTCAAAAAGGATATTGAAGAGATAGAAAAAGTGCAGAGAAGGGCAACGAGGATGATTGAGGGACCGGCGCACCTTCCTTATGAGGAGAGGCTGCAGCGTTTGGGGCTCTTTAGTTTGGAGAGGAGACGTCTGAGGGGGGATATGATTGAAGTCTATAAAATGATGCATGGGGTAGAAAATGTTGACAGAGAGAAATTTTTCTCTCTTTCTCACAATACTAGAACCAGGGGGCATTCATTGAAAATGCTGGGGGGAAGAATTAGGACTAATAAAAGGAAACATTTCTTCATGCAACGTGTGATTGGTGTTTGGAATATATTGCCACAGGAGGTGGTGATGGCCACTAACCTGGATAGCTTTAAAAGGGGCTTGGACAGATTTATGGAGGAGAAGTCGATCTCTGGCTACCAATCTTGATCCTCTTTGATCTCAGATTGCAAAGGCCTTAGCAGACCAGGTGCTCGGGAACAGCAGCAGCAGCAGAAGGCCATTGCTTTCACATCCTGGATGTGAGCTCCCAAAGGCACCTGGGGGGCTCTGCGAGTAGCAGAGAGCTGGACTAGATGGACTCTGGTCTGATCCATCTGGCTTGTTCTTATGTTCTTATGTCTCTTCCCATACTTCAATGATTTGATGACTTTCAGCACCTGTTCAGGACATCCGATCTAGAGTTATCTTCATGGCACACTCTCACTTCTGTTTTCCTTTGGGCTACCGGTCAGCAAGGAAAAATCCACTTTGGTGCCAATTCATTGGCGATGTTGTGGGCTGCTTTAGTCAGATCCAGTTTTCTACTTATGAGCTCATGCCATGTTGGCACCATGGCATTACTGGTCATTCACCAGCTATGACAACATGCAATAAACAATTCAATAACTATCAGACCTCAAAGCTGTTACTATCACTAGAAACAGATTTGCAAAACATCGTGTGCTCATCTTTGGTTCTTATGTCCATCCCCGGAGAGACCACCAGTGTACAATACATGCTTCCCCTTCAGTCATTCTTGCCTTTTTGCGTTCACGTTTGTCATCTGACACTGATTTTGCCCTTCCATTGCCCCACCCCTTACAATAACTGTCACCCCAGATGCATCTCCCTGGCAATAAGGACTGCATTGCAGAGTTCTAGCCGCAGCCTCCCAACCTTTAGGACAACAGATGTCAGTTTCCTGGAACTATTGACCTTCTTGGAAAGATCTTTTTTTTTTGTCCTATATTTTCTCCATGGAACAGACAACATAACTGCCCAGTTTGACGTTAACAAGTGGGTGGAATTGCATCCGCTATTCCGTACTTGCTTCCTGCAACTGTGTGACATTGATGCCCGGAACACACAATTTCCCTGTGGCAACTTACCTCCCTGACAAAAGCAACAATCGAGCAGGTGCACTCAGCAAGGCTAGTCTCACAGCACACAACCACATGCTCAACCAAAGCCCTATAAACACGCTGTGATCTCCAAAATGAGGAATTGGGTGGAAACTATGAAGGCGAAGAGCTCACTGCTGATCTGCAACTGATTTTTTTTTTAGTGGAACTCTGTCCAGTTTCACAATATACTCTCCTTCCCCTCTGAGAGAAAACAGGAAAGTGCCATAATTCGGTGTGCTTCTTTGGGGGAAGAATTTACAGTTACAGAATTTACAGCTTTAAAAGGGGCTTGGATAGACTTATGGAGGAGAAGTCGATTTATGGCTACCAATCTTGATCCTCTTTGATCTGAGATTGCAAATGCCTTAGCAGACCAGGTGCTCAGGAGCAGCAGCAGCAGCAGAAGGCCATTGCTTTTACATCCTGCATGTGACTCCCAAAGGCACCTGGTGGGCCACTGCGAGTAGCAGAGAGCTGGACTAGATGGACTCTGGTCTGATACAGCTGGCTTGTTCTTATGTTCTAGTTTTTGGGCTTCTGTGAAAGTACTTTCGGACAGACAATTATGTTGGCTTGCAGTAGAAGATCAAGATTTGAGTCCTGTAGAACCTTAAAGACCAGCAAGACTTTCATTGGGAGCGTTAGCTCTTGAAAACCGGAAACTGTGTTGGTCTTCAAGGTGCTGCTGGATTTCAGTTTTGAGACTGTAGTTCCAGAACTCAACCTTGTGGCTTTTGTGCCACCGCAGAATCCCATCTTCAGAAACCACAAGAAGAACATCAGAAGAAGAGTTGGTTTTTTATCCCCTGCTTTTTCTCTCCCTTGAAGGAGCTTCAGAGTGGCTTACGATCACTTTCTTCCCCACGACAGACACCTTAAGAACATAAGAACAAGCCAGCTGGATCAGACCAGAGTCCATCTAGTCCAGCTCTCTGCTACACGCAGTGGCCCACCAGGTGCCTTGGGGAGCTCACATACAGGAGGTGAAAGCAATGGCCTTCTGCGGCTGTTGCTCCCGAGCACCTGGTCTGTTAAGGCATTTGCAATCTCAGATCAAAGAGGATCAAGATTGGTAGCCATAAATTGACTTCTCCTCCATCCATCTGTCCAAGCCCCTTTTAAAGCTATCCAGGTGAGTGGCCATCACCACCTCCTGTGGCAGCATATTCCAAACACCAATCACACGTTGCGTGAAGAAGTGTTTCCTTTTATTAGTCCTAATTCTTCCCCACAGCATTTTCAATGAATGCCCCCTGGTTCATTGAACCATTGTGAAGCAGGCGGGGCTGAGAGGTTTCTGAGAGAACTGTGACTGGCCCAAAAGTCATCCAGCAGACTTCATGTGGAGGAATGAGGAATCAAACCTGGTTCTCCAAACGTGGTCTGCCTTTCATGTTCTTCAGATTAGAGTCCGCTGCTTTTTTAAACGCTATCACTTTTAGAAAAAATGAAACAGACCAAGCCTAATGAAGCTAACAGGTAACTTAGAAAGCACCTGTGGCACGGCCCATGTTCTTGCCAGCAGCCCAGCTTGGATTTAATTAGTCACATTCTGCAGAATGGATCTGCGCACATTGAGCCCTGCAAAGCACTTGTGAATGTCGTCTGAAATCCATGAGACGCATGAAATAACAATGAAGATGTTGAACATTCTTCAGCATGTTTTTGGTGCTGTGGCTTAGACTAAAAAAAGAACAGTAACACTCTTTAAATAATGTCAGGCTACCAACCACATCTGGCTTCTTGTGTGACAGATACTCCGTTCCTCATTAATAGTTGACTTGGAATTGCTTTCCGTTGCTATAGTAACTATCTCGGCCTTAGACAAAAAAAATTCTTCTGAGAAAGGTTATTGTGGCAAATGGTACTCATTGGGAGGGGGTTCTGTGTGGGGGGGGGTGAGAGAGAGAGACGGAGTGTGTGTTTCTATTTTTAAACATGCTAGCAGAAGTTCCAATGTTAAATATAGCAGGGTGGCAGATTAGCTGCAAATGATAATGCTTTGTTGCTGTTCTGTTTAGAATTTAATATTTTATGTTGTTTTAGCGCCAACCAACCCTGTTCTGCCTGTTTTGCCAAACACGGAGAGGAAGAAACTACCGTATGGCTTAGTTCATAGAATACACCCTTTGGGTAGGAAAGGTCTCAGGTCTAGTTTATGGCATCTTCAGTTAAAATGGTCTGAAGGAGAGGATGCTGGGAAAGACTTTAAGCCACTGTAGCGCTGCAGCCAGTGGTGGGATTCAAATGGTTTGATAACCGGTTCCGGTGGTGGGATTCAAATAATTTAACAACCGGTTGTTTACAAGCACAATGTTAAGAACTGGTTCTGCCGAAGTGGTGTGAATCTGCTGAATCCCACCACTGGCTGCATCCCATCAGAGGAAACAGTTTTGAGTCGGATAGGCCAATGGCCTGGCTCATTATAAGATTGTTTGATAAACCAACAGTGAAACCAGGGAGGCAGAAGCAGTTGTGGGATCCAAAATTTTTAGTAACAGGTTCCCATGGTGGTGGGATTCAAACTGTGGCGTAGTGCCAATGGGGATGGGCGGGGCACGACGGGAACGTGGTCGGGCATTCCGGGGGCAGGGCATTCCTGGGCGGGGCTTTGGCAAGGACGCAGCCGCTGCGCCGGTCCATGGGCGGGAAACAAATGCACGCAGGCGCAGGCTGCCACGCACGCCGGTGCACCTCCTGCTAGACTGCTTCAAGTTCTGCGCGCTACTGCTGAGAGGAGGGGCGTAACTAAGGCAAAAATCACGTGGCAAAATCACCAATTAGTAACCCCCTCTCGGCACACACAAATAATTAGTAACCTACTCTGAGGAACCTGTGAGAACCTGCTGGATCCCGCATCTGGGCAGAAGGCTGAGCAGTGCTCTGATTGATGGGCAGCCCAGTCCAGAGCTCTCAGGGGCCAATCTTGTTACCGCCAGGAAAATAGGAAAAATATTTTACATGGTTTCCCTCTTGCTTTTATCCCTTTTTGGATTTAAATGTAAGCCCCTCAGTGTTGAATTTATTGTCTGCCCCATGTTTAGGCCTATATCTTAGCTAGGTTTTCCAGTTGATTTAAGGATTTGTTTATTCTAATTTAGGGTATCTCGTTAGTGCTCTTTTATTGTAAGTTCTTTAAATTAGAAAATATTATTTTTGATATTTGTATCTATTAGTAGAAGCAATAGCTTGTAGCAGCTGATATTAAGACCCAAGGAAGCTAGTCTTGGAATTCAGTTCGGGCCAACACCCGGTAAATCTCTTTAGCGAAAATAAAGACCCCTTTGGATTTACAAATTGAATCTGATTACGGCACCCCAGATATCCCAGCCTTTGAAGAATGTGCCCAAATCACCCTTGGACCATTTGAACTTTCTTTTGTTGCGGGACTGAGGCGCTGGAGCCTCAGGTCATAACTCAAGGAAACAGCCCATCTGATAACCAGATTCCTGGGTGTGTTAAACAGGCTCACCCAGTTTTATGAATGGACACTCTTCACCCCTTTCTGCACTATAGTAAAGTCTCGTGGGAAGACGCCTGACAATGAGATTTCATGGTTCCATTCACAAAGTTGTAATTGTACCTCTCTTTTATGTGTTGATGTTTCTTTATTGTTGTAAGGCAAGGGACCTGCCCCCTTACCTGCCCCTTTACCTGTCCCTTTGCCCCCTTTGATCTGTGTGTATAAAAGTTCTTGCGCTTGGCTACGAGAGCGCGATTCCCCTGCCTGAGTCTTAACAACCACTTTTGAATAAAATACTTTGCTTTTGAAGAACACTGGTTTCCTGCGCCTCACTACGTTGCCTGAGCTGAAATCACTTAATGTTACCCGAGCAGCAGCGGTAATAATCTCAGAGCTCTCAGTGTTCCCCCCCCCCTCCCATCCCCAGAGGACTTTTCGGTGGCTCAGGAAGGCAAAATACAAACAAACCTTTCCCCTGCAAACTGGGAACTGACCAACAAACTGAAAAGTTCTCCATTGGACTTATTCCACCCCAAAAAGAGTGACAGAAGCCCATGCCCTGGACTGCCACATATCTGGAGGCCAAGCCCAGGGATGAAGCTGACTTTAGCTGACCCTCCCCCCCAGCTCCAGTCATGCATCTGGAATGACTCTGCTGTGCTGGCAGGTCGGGCAATAATGCTGATATGGTGCTCTGCCCTGCGTCCAGGCATCTTTGCAGGCCACATTGGTTGCCCACTGGCAATTTTTTTCCAGTCAATTCTGGACCCATAGTTTGGTTTTACCCTGATTTCCACATGCATTTTTGTCCCTTTAGTTTTCATTTTTTTGTCCCCTTTTTCTTTTTCTTCCAAGATTCTTTTTAGTCTGATATTTTCCTGGATGCTGATTTTGCGTTGCTTTTTTCCTTCTGTGTAACTTTTCTGTAGGTTTTCTTTGTCACACTCGCCCCTACCCAACTCCAGCTCTCTTGTGAATGATTGAACTGTGGGGGTCAAACTGCTCGGTGTCCTCACCCCTCCCAGAAGAGAAATTGTTTCTTTGTTTAAAAAAGACCCTGACGTGTTGATAATTGCGAGAGCATTGTAACGATAGGCTGACCAGGTTCCCCAATCACCCAGCCTTCTTTTAAAAGAAAAAGTAAGTCTCTATCCTCGTCCCTCCCAGAGATATGCCTATTTCCTTTTATCCCCACTGTCATAAGATTTTTCCTTTCTGTTTGTTTGCTTTTTTATGTATATAGTTTAAGTAGAGAGACAGTGTGGTGTAGTGGCTAAGAGTGGTGGACTCCACTCTGGAGAAGCACGTTTGATTCTCCACTCTGGAGAAGCACGTTTGATTCTCCACTCCTCCACATGAAGCCTGCTGGGTAGACCTAGGGCCAATCACAGGCCACTCAGAACTCTCTCAACCCTTGAATTGGCCATGCAATGATAGAGGAGCAAAATATTTTTCTGATATACTTAACATCCTTTGAGCAAAATATTTCTCTTATATTCCAAAGTTGTACATTTTCCCCACTGCTACGATCATTGCAGTTCAATCTGTCTTCTCCTGAAGGGCTACGGAGGATCTTGACAACTTATATTGAATTTTGATCAGATACTGATTTCTGGACTATTAACTTTACATTCTTTTTATTTTCTCTGTGGAGGTGAGTTCATTTTTTATTGTTTTCTCTGCTTTTAGCTTCACTGACTTGCGTTTCAAAGGACGATAAAGGGGAGGCTGCAGTCAAGTCTGTGCCATTTGGAATCTGTGAATGTTAATCTTGCTGGATGCTGCTGCAGTAACGCTGGCTTTGTGGGTAGAGAAAACAAATGAGAAGTTTTAGCTTGAGCTGATTGATTCAGTGCCTTCAGCAGTGTTGTGAACCAAGCGACTTGATGCAGGTGGCTTTCTCAGATTTCCCAATGAATAAATAAATACCCTTCAAATCCCCTGACAGTGAGAAAATATTGGATTCCCCTGAAGAAATTTTGGAAAACTTAGATCTGATCCCATTTCTTTTGTCTAGTTGATAGAGCAGTTATGATCCTGGAAGTCTCAAATGTGGCATATTAAGCGCATATCCATTTGTGATCCTCATGGCTTCAAGTGGGTGCCATCTGATGCCCCCTCCCTAGTGGTTACTCGCAGTGGCCTCCCCTAGTGCAGGGGTAGGGAACCTTTAACATTCAAAGAGCCATTTGGACCCGTTTTCCATGGGAAAAGAAAACACTTGGAGCTGCAGATAATTTTTGACATGTAAAATAAAGATAACACTGTATATATTGGGTTTTTTTACCTTTTACTCCGCTCATTCTGAGAAGCGCAGGGATGTGGCAAGGATGGGGCCAGCAGCTCGGCCTCGCTGGGCCACCGGGAAAGCGCCCGCCCCGCTCCAACGGGGCAGGCAAGAGGGGAAGCCCGCGGCTGCAGGGTGGGCAAGGGTGGAGCCAGTGGCTCGGCTCGTGGAGCCGCAGTGCAAGGGCAGAAGAGCCGCATGCGGCTCTTGAGCCGCAGGTTCCCTACCCCTGCCCTAGTGGTTACTCCTAGTGGCCTCCTCCAGTGTTTAATAGTTGTGTAGCTACCTAGGAGCAGCAGTGGAGTTATGTAGCTACCTAGGAGCAGCTAGTTATGTAGCTACCTAGGAGCAGCTACCTAGGAGCAGCAGTGGCGTAGGAGATTAACAGCTCATGTATCTAATCTGGAGGAACCGGGTTTGATTCCCAGCTCTGCCGCCTGAGCTGTGGAGGCTTATCTGGGGAATTCAGATTAGCCTGTGCACTCCCACACACGCCAGCTGGGTGACCTTGGGCTAGTCACAGCTTCTCAGAGCTCTCTCAGCCCCACCTACCTCACAGGGTATTTGTTGTTAGGGGGGAAGGGCAAGGAGATTGTAAGCCCCTTTGAGTCTCCTGCAGGAGAGAAAGGGGGGATATAAATCCAAACTCTTCTTCTTCTACCTACCCCCCCCACACACACACACACAACACACACACTGTGATAATAATAGCAGCAAAACTGGATTGTCCAAAGAAAAGATCCCTTCATGCTTTGCAAACTTCTGAGGTATGCAGATAAAACAGGACTTTGGAAATTAACCGACAAAAAAGGATGTTTCCCCAACAAAACAAAACAAAGCAAAAGAATCCCACTTGAGGACTGAATATGCTCTGTGAGCATGGAATAAAGCCCCCAATTTACTGAATTCCTTCAGTGTTGTTGATAATTAATGCAGATCCATCTTTTATGTGTTTGATTACTATTATTTTATTTCTTGTGTTTTTATGTTGCTATGCTTTATGAGAAAGAAGAAATGATGCTGAAAAAATAGTTACGTCTGGCTAGCAAGACAGGCCAATATTCATGTACTGTCCTCAATAATTCCTTTGATAATATACTATCAAAGCAATTTGCATTTGAGTAGTACGTTAAATGGAGTATTGTTTGTTCTGCATTAAATATGTATTTGTGCATAATTTTTAGGGTGGGAAATTGCTTCTCTTGAGTACATAACTTCATCCCAAACTTGCTTTTAATAGAAGAAAAACTCCTCGTACAAATAAAGTTAGATTAATTTAATTTCTTAACATTCAATTAATAGCTATCTTCAGCTTTAAACTGCCTTTCAATATTTGCACAGTTTTAGGCTCTTTGTAGATGACAATGAGAAAATGAAGCGAATTGACAACTTTGGAATTAAATTCACAGACCATTTGAGACATTGTGAGGTTAATTTAAGTATCAAGGGTTTTTTCCCCCCTTAAGTTGTTTCATTATTCACATCCTGAAGATTTGACAGCCTGACCCTGGTACGGTAGGCACTAGTCCGCACTACATAATCCTGTATCCACTTTGAAGCTCTCCTGAAAAATTTTACTCACACGCGATCAAGGTCACAATCAGACTGTACTGGTCATGGAAGTATAATAAGGGAGCAGGCGGCTTGACGTCACAACCCTGATTCTAGTGTGCTATTGGCCTTCTGGCTCCCTACCTCTCTGACTCAAAACAAACTTCAGCTGGCTACACGTGTGCCATTCAACTTGCTCTCAACTGCCTTGCACACTTGCTCAGTCAACACCTGTCAAAAAGACCGATGCCCTAGGGCAGGGGTCTTCAAACTATGGTCCTCCAGGTGTTCATAGACTACAATTCCCATGAGCCCTACCACTTGGCCATGCTGGCAGGGGCTGATGGGAGTTGTAGTTCATGAACATCTGGAGGGCCATAGTTTGAAGACTCCTGCCCTAGGGTGCTGGCAGTGGCAGAGCTACAAGGGGGCAGGAGGGTGTGCGTTGCACCAGGCGCGCGCCTGGGGAACGCGAAAATCGCCCCTGACCCCTTGCTTTGCCTCACCAGGCCTGGCCCTGCCCCACCAGTCTGCCCCATTTTCAGCCGGCAGAAAGCCGGCAGAAACTCCTGCCCAGCTCCTGCTCTGGGTGCTGGTAACTTTGGCCCCTTCTGCACACGTAAAATAATGCGTTTTCAAACCACTTTCACAACTGTTTGCAAGTGGATTTTGCCATTCCGCACAGCTTCAAAGAGCACTGAAAGCAGTTTGAAAGTTCCTTATTCTGCATGTGCGGAATGAGCCTTTGTCTCAGCAAAAAATGATGGACCCCTAGTCCCTTAGAGCCCCCTGGGCTTCATCCCAGTCACACTTATGGATAATATGATCCTGGTTAGAGGGAAAACGACTCTAGAACCCTTCTCCTTGATATGCCAGCGATCCTTCTTGCAATTTAATTTATATGAAGAATTAGGCATTTGAGGGAAATAAAAGGAACGAATTAACAGTGTGATAATCTATTTTTTTTAAAGAAAAGCAAACCTTTCCTACCTTTATGGAGGTCATATCAATATTTCGAAAAGCCGGCTTTATTTAGTCTTTTATCTTTAGAAATCAATTTGGATTCATGAACCAAATTACTGAGTAGGCTTGTTTAAGAAACATAATACATGGGAATGCGTTAACTGAGCTGCATTCATGCTCTGTTCTGTGTTGCTTTCTTTTGTCAGAGGACCCTCACTTTGGCTGAATGCAAAGAGAGAGGGACCCATATAACACCCATTTCCATAACAATCATGTGCCATCTGAGTCATCACTCTTGAGTTCCTTGGTTATTCTTTCTTTTAATCCCTTCCCATCAAAGGCAAACTGATTTCAGACCCAGAGGGACAAAGCTTTAACTCTGATGACTAATGCTCTGATTTGAGGAAAGTATATCTGGGGTCATCCTATTCTCTGCCTGCTTTTCAGACTTAAATGTGAGCAAACATTCATATTTAGCCGAGGAATTTGAATCAATGAAGTTGTCTTGAGCGTAGATTCTTGTATTGTCACACAAATCAGGCACGAGAGCCTGAAAACCTTGCTGGTTTTTAAGGTGCCACTAAGCTTGAATCTTGCTTTCCTACTGCAGGCCAAGGCGGCTACCCTCTGAAACAAATATAAGACAGCGAAACTAGACGGTTCAATGATGAAATACGGTTGCAATTGTGGCAAAGCAACAGGCCATTTACTTGGCAAAATCCTTGTTTCTAGTTGGGCTTTCCGGTGCCAATTTACACGTTGATCCCCAAAATGTGTTTCTCATGCCAATGTCAAAGAAATGTCCTTCCGTGGAGAAAACAAAGATGTCTGGGTTGTCTGCAAAGGGCTGCCAACATGTGAAAGGTTAAAAAGGAAACAAAGGCCTTTTTCGCACACACGGTTTGTTCTAGAATTAAAGCACTCTGCATCGACACCCTGACCTTTTTGTTGCTGTTTCGTCGCTCGAGAGCATTCACACATCACCAGGTGGTTACGGATCTTCTGGTTGCTTCACAAATCCTGTGTTTTTGCATCGCCCTGGAATGCGGTGCAAACGACGATTCCGATTGGCTGTTGTGCCGTCCAGGGGTGGGTTCCATGTGAAATGTGCGCACGCAACTGGCAAGCTCAACCGCATCCTGATTGGTTGGAGGAAATCACATCACAGAGTGGGCATGATCCCTCGCAGTCGCTTGCTCCAGTTGTGTTTTGCACCTAGGCACCAGATTGTGGGGGGAATCCGTTTTATCCAAGAAAGTTGCACAGTTATCGAGCAACAGGAAAAATGTGGGACAAAGGCTGAAATGAGGTACAGATTAGGTGTCGGGCCACATTACGGCTCAAGTGTGTGCGAAAAAAAGGCAGAAACCGTGACGACCTCACATATTAAATCAAGAACAAACCATGTGTGCGAAAAAGGCCAAAAAGGAATAAAAGGAATCCTGTGAATAAAAAGGAAACAAGGAATCCTGAGGAAAGTGAGAATTTGAGGGGAAGGCTACGGGAAGCCAAAGTGCAGCTGCTCCAGGTGAATGGAGGGAGCCAGGAGGAAAGGATGGAAGGAAGGGCAGAGGAGGAACGTCTTTAAAACAGCATGGCTGAGTGGAGAATATGAGCTCATATTCTGCCTGTTATTGACCTATTATTGCCTGTTATTGCCTGCCTGTTATTGACCATGTCAGCAATGGAGGAAGACTCAGTGGTGGCAGCATCTACAAAACTACGACTCATTTAGGCACCTCGTTTGAGTTATTTATTACATTGATATCCTGCCTATATACAGAATCTCTAGGCAGCTTCAGCATGAAAAACATCCCATTAAAGAAATGCATCTGTTAAAAACCCAACATACAAAAGTTAAAAACCCAGCCCTAACCCTGACCTCACCCCCCTCCCAACCAGCAGCATCATAAAGGGGGCATCCAGGGAGACTCACCAAATGGTTGAGTTAAGAGGTAAGTGTTTGCCAGTAACCCAAACCTGTCCAAGGTAGGTGCCCGGCCAACTTCTGAGGAGAGATTATTCCCAAGCCTGGGAGAAATCACAGAGTAAGCCCTCCCACGTGCCCCTGCCCCCCATATCTCGGCCGGTGGGGGGTACGACAAGGAGAGCCTCCCCCTGTGACCTTAGTGCCTGAATACTGTTTTACTTCCTTTCCAAAAGGTGGATGAGTCAGGGAGGTCTCAGATCCCACCTGAAGTACCTGCAGACTCTTATTATTGACTGGAGTCTCTGGTCCAGTTGTTGTGATTAGAAGATTTGATTGTTATTCTTCATGTGAGATGGTAATAGTGTTACCGCTGCTACTCGGGTAACATTAAGTGATTTCAGCTCAGGCCACGTAGTGAGGCGCAGGGAGCCGGTGGTCTTCAAAGCAAAGTATTTTATTCGGAAGTGGTTGCTACCGCTCGGGCAGGGGAATCGTGCTCTCGTAGCCAAGCGCTAGAACTTTTATACACATACATCAAAAGGGGCAAGGGGGCAGGTAAGGGGGCAGGCCTCTTACTGTACAATACAGAAACATCAACACATAAAAGAAAAGATACAATTACAACTTTGTGAATGGAACCATGAAATCTCGCTGTCAGGCGTCTTCCTACGAGACTTTACGCTAGTGCTGAAATGGATAGCGGAGAGGGTCCATTCATAAAACTGGGTGAGCCTGTTTAACACACCCAGGAATCTGGTTATCAGATGGGCTGCTTCCTTGAGTTATGACCTGAGGCTCCCGCACCTCAGTCCCAAAACAAAAGAAAGTTCAAATGGTCCAATGGCGCGTTCTTCAATGGCTGGGATATCTGGGGTGCCGTAATCAGATTTGTAAATCCAAAGGGGTCTTTGTTTCCGCTAAAGAGATCTACCGGGTGTTGGCCCAAACTGAATTCCAAGGCTAGCTTCCTTGACTCTTAATACCAGCTGTTACAAGCTATTGCTTTTACCCATAGATACAAATATTTACAATAACATTTCTAAACTTAAACATTAGAGGAAACCTTAAAGAACCCCCAATACAGTACAAGCACATATACCTATAAGCAAGAGTATCCTAAATTAACAGTAACAAAACCTTAAATTGACTAAAGTGTAATCCTAAACATTGGGCACCTAATAAATTCAACATTGAGGGGGCTTACATTAAACCTTAAAAGGGACAAAGGCAAGAAGGAAACCATGTGAAATATCAGCACATTTGCATATACATGTCCTTTCCAAGCCTTGTGGAGGCTTTCGGACAACACTGGTCTCTTTGCCCTGATCCTTTGCCAGTGTAGTTCGGTGGCAGGCTCAGGAAAATATTTTTTCCTATTTTCCTGGCGGTAACCATAGGGGACATATCTAAGGGATGGGATGGGATGGGGAAATCAGCCTGGGTGACGTGATTGGATCCCTTGAGTGGCAAGTACGGCTAATGCTTAAGAACATAAGAACATAAGAACAAGCCAGCTGGATCAGACCAGAGTCCATCTAGTCCAGCTCTCTGCTACTCGCAGTGGCCCACCAGGTGCCTTTGGGAGCTCACATGCAGGAGGTGAAAGCAAGGGCCTTCTGCGGCTGTTGCTCCCGATCACCTGGTCTGCTAAGGCATTTGCAATCTGAGATCAAGGAGGATCAAGATTGGTAGCCAGAGATCGACTTCTCCTCCATAAATCTGTCCAAGCCCCTTTTAAAGCTATCCAGGTGAGTGGCCATCACCACCTCCTGTGGCAGCAGATTCCAAACTTGTCAACAGAGGGCCAAGAGATGTGTGAATGGTTCTTTCTAAGCACCTAATTGGGTTTTCATCAAAGTGTGTATTGTGAAGGTGGCGCTGGGAGTGAGGGTTATTATCTGGCAAGCACCAGTTTTGCTAGGGTAAGAGGAGTCTTGGAGGACCTCACAAAAGGCCTTTGATTAATGCCCCCCCTCCCCCCCCGGCCGACTTTTAATGGCAACCAAGCTACTTGGAAATGCCTGGAAAGATAGATGCCTTCATTGAGAGAGACTGATTTGATTTGGGCATTCACCCAAATCTCTGCCTTTGCTAGAGCAGAGGATCTGGGGTGCAAAAAGTCCACTCAGGGAGGGGAAATCTATAGGTACTACAGATGAAGATACCATTTCCCTGAACATAAGCCCTACCCTGAAAATAAGCCCTAGCACATAGGTGTCAAACTCATGGCCCTGCAGATGTTATGGACTACAGTTCCCATCATCCCCTGCCAGCACGATGCTGGCAGGGGATGATGGGAGCTGTAGTCCATAACATCTGGAGGGCCGCGAGTTTGACACCTGTGCCCTAGCATGATTTTTCGGGATTTTTGGAGGATGCTTGAAATATAAGCCTTACTCCAAAAATAAACCCTAGTTACAGATTCCCCGGCGCAGCTGATCTGGTCACATGGGGGGCACAAAATAATGGAAATAATAAGACATCCCCCGAAAATAAGCCCTAACGCATCTTTTGGAGTAAAATTAATATAAGACCCTGTCTTATTTTCGGGGAAACACGGTATCTCCACATCTCTTTTGGCTGTTTCCGATTGATAAAATATATCAAGAAAGGTGGTTCCTTACAGAATCCAACATGTTCGAAACGTTCCAGATTATGAACTCCACTGCATCTGAATTATGTGTCTAGCAATTTTTATTTGTTTGGCTTTTGGAGATATTTGGATAGAATTAATTATCATGCCAATGTTGAGTTTATTTTTACCTACAGGAGAGTTATCTTATTCAAGAATCGTGTTCATCCCCCTGCCGTTTAGGTCAGTGATGGCGAACCTATGGCACGGGTGCCAGAAGTAGCACTCAGAGCCCTCTCTGTGGGCATGCACAGAGTTCATCATGGGGGGGGGGGGAAATCGCCCCCCCCCACATCTGGGCTGGTCTGGGCCGCTGGGCTCGATTATTAGCATTAAACCTAAGACAAAGGCCCCTTCCGCACACGCAAAATAATGCGTTTTCAAACCACTTTCACAACTGTTTGCAAGTGGATTTTGCCATTCCGCACAGCTTCAAAGAGCACTGAAAGCAGTCTGAAAGTGCATATTTCTGCATGTGCGGAATGAGCCCTAGTTTTGGGGAAGCAGTATAGGTAACTTTGTTAAGTGCTTTTAAACTCCACTGATTTTCATGCCAAGAACCAAAGCACGATCTTTACCTGGGAGTAAGCTTGGTTGCTGGCAATGTGGCTTGCTTCTGAGTAAACCCTCCTACTGTCGTGATTCACCCGTTCGAAGAGTTGCATGGTTGCTTCAAAGCAAAGCCAACAACTACCACCAAGCTTACTCCTGAGTAACACACGCCTCAGAGCCAACCATTTTTTCTAAACTAAAACCTCAGCATTCAGGTTAAATTGCCGTGTTGGCACTTGGCGATAAATAAGTGGGTTTTGGGTTGCAGTTTGGGGACTCGGTCTCGAAAAGGTTCGCCATCACTGCTTTAGGTGGTCTTTTTTAACACAACAGACACAGGAGTTGTCACTCCACTTCAAGAAGGTGAATCCGTAACATTTTTTAAAATGCATTTTTGTGGCATGGAAACCTCTGAATGGCAGAGTCACATTTTACCAGGGGCTCAGCTTTTAAATGAAATGTTGTGCCAAGGGAATGCAGTACAGGTAAATAAAGTGCACCTTTGACGGGTTGCAATGTTTCTCAGCGATTAATTCCAGCCTATAGCACTTGAATTCTGGTAGTCAAATGCTTTCATAATTCCCTTGGTAAGGAAAAGTTAATCCCCAAAATTTACCGGGACATCACGAATAGAGTCAGAGGAGATGGGGGAATTTTTTTTACCTCCGTTTTGCCTGCTGACTTTGTATGAACCAGGAGTCCAGATCCAGGCTGACTTGAAGTCAGCCCTTTAATCTTCTTTGAGGCAGATAAGCCGAAGTCTGTGTACTGTGTGTGGGTTTTCAGGAGGAAGCAAGTAATAAAAAATACCAGCAGACTTTCTTGTAAGCATTGAGGCTCTCTGGGCTTTTGTGGTCAAACTTTTCCTTTGGATATAGGCCCCATTGTATTTAAAGCCCACTGTATTGACCCCGGTCGCCATCTCCACTCGATACGCTTCTGTTGACCTTTTAAGATGGGTCTGCAACCTGTGGCTCTCCAGATGTTCGTGGACTACAATTCCCATCAGCCCCTGCCAGCATGGCCAAGTGGCAGGGCTTATGGGAATTGTAGTCCATGAACATCTGGAGAGCCGCAGGTTGCAGACCCCTGTTTTAAGAAGATGGAAGATGAACAGCAATATTAAAAGAAGTTCCCCCCATTGGTGTGACTAATGTCAGTGTTTGCTCTTGGTGAACCAAAAATTGCACTAAAACGGCATTTATGCAACATAGTACTGGCTGGCCAATAATTGATCCTTCTTGATAGGTTTCTTAAAGTCTGCCATTGCTTAAGAACATAAGAACAAGCCAGCTGGATCAGACCAGAGTTTATCTAGTCCAGCACTCTGCTACTCGAAGTGGGCCACCAGGTGCCTTTGGGAGCTCACAGGCAGGAGGTGAAAGCAATGGCCTTCTGCGGCTGTTGCTCCCCAGCACCTGGACTGTTAAGGCATTTGCAATCTCAGATCAAAGAGGATCCAGATTGGTAGCCATGCTTGCTTCTGCATCCCCATTCTGACATTACTTGGGGGTCTCTCATCCAAATACTTGCTTGGCTGGACCCTGCTTAACTTCTAAGATTTGATTCGATCAGGCTAGCCAGTACAGGGGCAGGGGGAGCTTGCTGCTCCTGTGAACC